>NC_134575.1:18853349-19015849 GCF_050947875.1 Dermacentor variabilis | reverse complement strand
GGCCCTCTCATTACCCTGTTGCGGAAGTTGTCACGACAACGTCTTCCGTAGGACAAGTTACCTGTTTGTGGACAGACATTCAACTTCTTGCATCAAATACGCAACCGTTGCTTTTCGAAGCTCCAAAGCAATCTAAGTGAAATTTGCACGCTTTCGGGTTTACACTTTGACCCCCAGCAACATTCGTTATCTACCTTGTGAACATTTTACTTTCGTACACGCTTGTGCTCCTCGTACTTTTAGGTCACTAGCGACATGAGCGTCTTCAGCGTAACGCAAGTTCCTGAACACAAAGCAGTGAGACCAGAGCGTTAAGTGAAAGAAGTGCGCGCAAAATTGAACACGATTATTCATGGGTGACAGCATAGTTGGCTTGCGTTAATTCAGCCTCAGTTAATTCGACTTTCTGCTTAATTCCACCTCACTTGAAAGTCCCGGCAATAAAACACACATCACCATGGAAGAAAATCTCGTTTAGTTCGAACGCGAAAGCGTGCTGCTTCGGTTAACTCGAAGCCCACTGACCCCTACTGGTGCCCACTCATGCACGCATCTACGGTTGCTTATAATATTGAAAACAATATAAATACAGCAGACGGTGCTACTTATTTTGTCTCTTTTGGGGATTCATGTTTCTTAAATCGAATGTTCGGATAATGCGATGAAATCTTGCGTTCCGGCAAGGCTCAAATTATCGGGAATCGACTGGTCGTCTCGACGTCTTAAAGGGCGGCTAAATTCCTTAAAGCGCAGTTGGCATTGATGACAAAGCTATGTGTTTCAACAGATTAGGATGAAAGCGCCCAAGTGAACCTGAATATTTTCGGCCCCTATAGCAACGTTACCTATATAGCGAGCATTGAGGGTGCCGGAAAGCCCTAGAGCAGAATTAAGAAATGACCCGCGCTTATCCAGGCGGGGACAACGCAAAAGGCAGGGATAACGTGTAGTTTTCCAAGGGAATAGCTAAGTTCGGCTACCGTACATTTTCTTCGATTGGGTATGCTGCCTAAAGCAAATGGAGCAACACCGGCTACAGCCATCCTAACTTCTCACCGTCGCCGCCCTTTCCCGCTGTAGCGGCTGCGGGAGGGGAGGAGGGCAGTCGCCTTCTATACGCCGCCACCCACCCCTCTACAGTGGCAAGACACGTAATGAACCGGCTTTTATAGCAACATGTACACTCAACCACAATATTTTAGGGAACACGTGATCTGAGAAAAAAAAAAGGCTGAATATCTGGGCAGCCTCACAACGCAACTTATAGTATTCGCATTTACAGCCTCTTTCAGCACATGTGAACAACACTGTGATGTTCGCTTTTACGGACCATTCTTAAACGTTCCTCGGAAATAGAACGTTTTACGATGTCCCATGGTCCGTGAACATTTGTGGTTGACTGCATGACCGCCAAAGATGTGCTGGTGACTAGTTCTGTTCTCCACGAAATTACACAGTGAACCAACAAACGTTGCAACAAATGTTCCCCATCAAACGCATCAGTCCTATAATAAAGGGGATATACTTCTGCTCCAACGTTGCTGCTGCCACGGCCTTCGAGATCCGGTGGCGTAGGCGGGTGCGCTGAAGCCTTCGGAGGCCACGCTATCGCAATGGCTCATGATACGCTATGACGAGGAGGAACATGAGGAGGAGAAGCAGTAGCAGGAAAGCGGGTGAACAAGACGACTCGAACACTGAGACTGCGCACGACAGAAGCCAGTGAACCACCACATGCCACATGAACCACGTGAACCACGTGAACCACATGAGCCATTGAACCACCCCGCGCACGATGCCCTCCTAATCTAGAACTCCGCCCACGCCCTGAAATGAGTCTGCTAAACGCTATCCATCGCAGGTCAAGGCAACTTCAACACTCCAGGAGGAGTCGAGACACCTTCCCCTGGAATGTCCAGTGTCTTCGCTGGAACTCCACGTTGTTAACAATGGTGTGTGGAGTGCTTCCCAAACATGTTGGACCACTTCAGCCAAAGATTGGCGAACCTACGCGGCGCTCGCTTACCTGTGTGTAGCTGCCGAACGGCACGATGTCGGGGTCAGATGAACATCGCGTATAGAAGTCGACTTTATCAGGGAACATGGGCTTTGTCCAGCGCCCCTTCAGGGTCACAGACACCAGGCCTCTGGTGTTCGTGCCCATGGTGTAGAGCTCGCGAAGGCTGAACACGGCGGTCGACTGCAGAGTAGCCGAATTGCAGTTTACGTATACATATATAATTGTTATATTGCTTCACTTATAATGCACATATTATCACGTAGACGATGAAGGAGTAATTGAATTCTGCGGCTAAAGGAATTGGAATAATTAGGGCTCAGAGAGCGCGAAACTTGAAGCAAAGCTGCAACTTGCTTCTTCCCAAGAACCCAAGACTAACTGAATCCTTCTGAAGGTTGGCTGAACGGGCAAGTTGGTAATGTTTAATCTTTGGTTAGCAGAGCGTTTTAGCATTTTTTTGGGGCCATCTTTCGGCCACGCAGGCTTCAACAGATTCTTGCTCAATTGGACATATAATCCTTCGGCGTGAAAAAAACGAAGTATGAGTCAATTAAGCGATTTCAAGGCGTTAGTGGTTCCTTAAGTGAACGAAAGTATGTAGCATTAGCTGTGCTATATTAAAGAGTAACGGTGTGTCCCATATAATGATCGATCGAATGCGTTCATTTGGGACCACACGCCTTTTTGTGCAGGACCTCACATAACAATTTTATCACGGTTTAGCGATGCTAAGCAGGCAGAAGGGCTGCCAAAAGAGACAGAATAAAGAACCTATATTCAGTGAACACGCGATCGGAGTACAAAATAACATTGAAGTAGCAGCGATTCCGGCATGCCTAATCTCCAACGTCCAATTTGTCTCGACACATCCGTCGCTCTATCACAATCGCGACAACGTTCACAATGTTTTTTTGGATACGATAAGCGGGTCTTGCCGAGAATTGCTGCTGATGATGATGTGAGCGTCCCTATGCAATGGGATGGTTACACGTGGAGCGTTCCTTAAACATTCCTGGTGGATTTACTCCTAGGTCACTACAGGTCAACTACAACAAAATTTTAGACCGAACAACTGTGGTTTCAGATAGCGCAGATATAGCAAAATCTCCATGCAAAATCTTAAGTTCGAAAGACGAGTAGGTAAGTTACGACAAGCTCCCGGAAAGAGAACTTGTTTATATTTCGAATCTGATGAAAGCGTCAATGTTACTTCTCGCCGGAAACGACAGAAACTAGATCGTTGAGAACCTGGCGAGGCTCGTCGACGAGGCTCATCGACACAAACTCCGAGAGTATGTGGTACCCACAGGGTCACGGTGCTGCAAGATCACTTACACCTTTAAACGTGAATAACGGTGTAAAGCGGTCTATAACTGACAGCATTACACCACAAAGGTGTGACGGTGTGAAATATAGACTGGTTGACGCCCTTATTAACTTTTGAGGATGTAATTCATTTTACAGTGGGTGCGAGGGGCCACTGAGCTTACCACATAAAATTACCAGCGGGAACTGTGTAGTTACAGTGTCTATACTGGAGCTGCAAGCATGTCGGTTCAGTCAAAACGCGCGCGATGGTTACTGCACAAATCTGGCCTAAACTTCGTCCTTATGGCTTGAAACGGCTTTGCGAGATTAGAAATTGATTACAGTTGAACTGAACACTGCGTTGAATGCAACATGCATTTATTTATTCATTAATTTATACCGTCAGCCGTCTTAGGGCTATTACAGGAGTAGAGAATAAAACCAACAAAATGAAACATAGAATGCGACCGAGTTACAAGCTTTGACTCACAAAGCACCTCTTAGAATGGAAAAGACGTATGAAATACAACATACATGGGAAGGTGATAAAGAAACCACTCACAATTTGGCACCGCGTCGTCATAGACACAATAAGAGACACACATGTAAAAAAGTAAATGCTTACATATTGGGCAATTCACTGTGTTGTATTACAAAAAATGTTGCTTTTAACACCTCCCAAAAAGGCAGTTAAGGACATCGAGGTTACAAGAGAGTTGGGCAAGTTCCATTCTCTTATCACCCTACGAAATAAACTGAACTTGAAGCAATCACTGCGGGCGAGTGAAGGAGGAATGTGCATACTATGACGATGCCTCGTTGACGCGTTCATAGGAAGCTCTATATATTCATCTGGTTTAATATATACTTGATTGTGAATAACATCGAACTGGAATTTTAATCTGTCGTATTTAGTTCTGAGATCAAGTGGTGCTAGATCAGCTAATTGGCATAATTCCGTTGGACAAAGGATGCGGCGATATTACTTTATATACAAACCTGGCAGCTAGCCTCTGTATTCGGTCAAGTTTAGAACAGTTAGTTATGGTGTATGGGTCCCAAACAATTTTATTATATTCAATAATTGCTTTAACTAGAGTTTTGTAAGCAGTGACAATTCACAATAAATCTTCATATGCACAGAGGCTTGTTGCCTTCTGCGTACAGGAGGAAAATAAGATTACTTCGAAACTCAGGCCAGTAAAGGCGTAAAAAGCGTAGTAAATAGTCACAGGAACGTCTAAAGCCGCAAGTACGAAGATTAGGCATATCCACATGCTAACCATCACGGTGCCTGTTTGGCATTAAATTTTCGTAAAGTCAGAGTTTTCCCGATGTCTACAATGCTCCAAGTCGGCTCTACATGTGGTCCTATAAAGATGGCTTTTATTCAACCATCAACAAATATATTTCAGCAGTAACTTCATGAAACTGTTCTCCTTTGACATTTGCTTTGTACCACCGGTACCACCGCTACCACATGGTTATATGGTTCAACTATATTCATCCTCGGCAAGCATGGGTGTTTAGCTCAATGGGGTAAGACACTCGGCTTCTGTGCGAAGCTCACCACCGCCAACGTTCTTCTTTTCAAATTTATTTTGTTTTATGCTAATTTCTTTATATCGATTCGCCTTACGTGACAAAGGGACGGACGGACGGGGCTTCCTCGTGGATAGGCATAGAAATGCTTAGGCATTTCTGCAACAAAAACAGGTACCGCAGTTCTATCAGCCGCGTCCGTTAGCGGATCCAAACCGGACAAAATCAATAGATGAAGTTACAGCTTACGTGAATTTGTTGCGATTCTGACAATGGTTCCGACAATGACAATGAAACGCTCACACAGCACAGAAATGATGCAATTACGTTCTGATTGGACAAAGCGTCACTGTGTCACTAGCAGCCACTGCGCTCGCCAGCTCCGCGAACCGGGTAATTTGTAAACAGTAAAAGTTTGCTGAATATTTCAAGTTAACTGACGCCGTTGTTTACGAGACAGTTGGGCGCTGCGTAAGCGTAGATTAAAACATGTGCTAACCAGGTCGAAGTTGTAGTCTCTGGCGATTTCGTCCGGCGGTGAGTCGTCCGGGTGACGCGTTGGCGGCATGACGAAGCAATGCGGGGCCAAGTTGTCGCCGACCCGGTAGTGACCGAACGTGATGAACAGGTACGGGGTGAAACGGAGGTCACTGTATCGCGAAGACGAATGAAAATAAATAAAAACGAAGAGAACTTAGTCCGGGACATCCTTAACGCAAGTTGAGAGACAGGACAAGCAGCGCCATATGTTTTTCGATTTGGAAATTCCCTATTCTGCCTTATGTTTCATACCTAGTAGTATTCGAATAGAAAAAAAAATTAAATTATGGAGCTACACGTGCGAAAACCGTTATCTGATTACGAGGCACGCCGTAGTGGGGGACTCCGGAATAATTTGGAGCACCTGGGGTTCTTTAACGGGTACCTAAATCTAAGTACACGGGTGTTTTCGAATTTCGCCCCCATCGAAATCTGGCCTCCGTGGCCGGGTTTCGATCTCATGACCTCGTGATTAGCAGGGCAACACCATAGTCACTAAGCAACCAAGGCGGGTAGTATTCGAATAGGGAAATTTCCCAATCGAATCGAGTAAGAATGGACAATAAAAACTACCGTCGAATATCGAATCAAACACAGAACATTTTACCATTTCTTAGCAATATAAATTATAAAGGTCAGGTGATAATCACTTGAAAAAAATAATAAAAAAGAAAGCCTATATCCATCGTCTGATACATGCGCTACCGTTTACAACCGGACCTGCGATGAACTGAGGCGTCTGTAAATGCGAAACTACGCACACGTGATCGCATCTGGCGCGCAGTCGCCGCGACGTAATAAAATAGGAACAGCACGTCACCATATGCACGCAGCAGAATGGTGTGCTTGCTTAAAAAACAAAGGGTACTACTAGAGCACCGCACATCATTTCAAAAAGATGCAAGCACAGCGCCATTGCAAACGTATTAAACTGCATCGCCTAAATTGAGAAAAAAAATTGGAAAAAATTTGTAAGCTGCCTAAAGGCGAGGCGTCCTCAATAACTGACAGGAAATTATTGAGAAGTTAGCTGGCTCTATGCATTTGCCCAACAACTGGCGCTTCTACGCAGCAACTATTCCCTGCAGCAGAATCACTCGGAATGGTCGCCACCTGCATCGGTTTTTTTCTTTCTGTAGACTCGCTTTAGTGTTGTCATCGCTCACACTCCAAGCGAAACGAATATCCCGCAAGTTCAAATAACACATTTCCCAATCGAATACGAATTGTATACCAACGACTACTGGATTGGTATTAGGAATTTCGAAAATATCGCCAGCATGTTACGCACCTGTAACACGTGAAGGCGAAAGCCTGCTGCACACGTGGTAATGCATTAACTTATTCCGTCGGAGGTGTCGAGCTTCTTGCAAGACATAACGAGCCGCAGTGTGAAGTAAACGTATGGCGCTGTAGGTCTACCTGCTCAACGAAACATGCGAGCACCTAATGCACTACCTAATGGTTCTTCCGTTCTTTTTTTCTTCTTTTTTTCGTTCTTTCGTTCGTTCTGTCTTTATTCCGTTCTTTCGTTCCTTCTTTCTTTTTGTCGTTTCTTCATTATTATTCAGCCACTGCATATTTGCTTGCTTACGGGGGTACAAGCCATTCCTGATATTCTTCGCATCACTGGACTAGACAACGCCTATTTCGGGTGTGAGCCATTGCAACGAGACATTTCGAAAGTCAGAACTTTTCTCCTCTGTGCCTTTTTTTTCCCTAAAGATATTCATGGAATGCGCAAAGCAAACACCACCGTGAATAGTGTGTTAATGCTAACCACCTGGTGCGCACCTAAATATCTGAAGCGAAGTTTGACAGCGATGACAGTAAAAATTTACTTCGTGGATTTTTGATGCCGTGTGTCGAAGCTACGACCAGACTCACTCGCTAGAAAACGTCACGATAACAGAAAATTTCCCTTGTCCCCATCGGGGATTCAATCTTTGACTCTTACAGATAGAGGCCCTGAAACACTTTTTCAACATTGCAAAAAAAAGTCCCATTTTCGCCCGAAACGCGAAGCATCGATTGCGATAGCAAATTAGTAGACAGCTACGCGAAGTAACGATAGTAGTTTTATCGGCTGTATAAACTTAGAAGCATTCGCTTACTAACTGAACAAGAATGGTGTCGGCGCGCACGAGCAAACATGAACGCATCGCACTCGATGACCGCGGACACTCGCTGTGAAAAAGCTGGTGTGAGCAAGCGCGGCAGCAGCAGCGAGCGAAGTGACCTTCGTGCTGTCAATCGCTTCAATGCAAGAGTGGCGAGAACACGGCGCGCACAAAGGTGTGAGCTGTCTGCAGATCCCTTTCAAGATACGGCGCGCGCGACCGTGCAAAGCACGCACTTGTTAGCAGAATCCAAGCCGTGCCCCTCCCCTACCTCCCTCCTGCGCAGCCTCCCCGCTTTCCTCCCTATCGTGCGCGAGGTTGAGACGCGATCGTCAGTTCACCTTCCTTCCGGTCGCGAAATGCGCAATTGCTGCCGGAGCCTAATGCGCCCCCCCTCCCTCCGTCGTTCCCTTCCCCCCGCGGCCTTTCGCGCGACGGAAGACGGTGCGTTTGCACTCCGCTTTCCTGCTTCGCGCGCGCCAAACTGAGCCGCGATCATTGGCTCCCCTCGCGTGCGCTCACTCGCACATACAGCATATGATGCACGGCGACGGTGTTATCGCATTTATCACGGTGTTATCACGGCAACTTCGACGGAGGGCACAAAAATGCGCCTGGATTGTGCATATTATATGTTATCGCAATAAATTGTTCGGATCTGTTACCGAAGCTCCTTAAACATGTGAGACAAATATTATTGCACTGTATGGAGCAAGCAATTAGGAACCTGGTCTCCTAAGCAGTGAATAGACACTTGCTTTCGCATGCGCAATGTCGTAATCGAAGGCTGATCACAAGCACTAGGCGAATAGACGCTGTTGGCTGATTTCATGATCACGAAAACCTTCTAAGGAATATACAATTTGTAATATTGAGGTGTATCTATATATATATATATATATATATATATATATGTGTGTGTGTGTGGGTGTGTGTGTGATCTCAAAAAGAAAGAAAAGGCATTTCATCTTTGTAATTAGCGTAGGCGCCAATTCCAAATTTACAATTACAATTACAATTATTCAACTTTCGACCGGGGCTTTGCCCTCGTGGCTTCCCCGCTATGTAGCTTCCTGCGTTCTAGCGGAGTCGAAAAGTGAGAAAAGCAGGTATCGGTGCGATAACTCCCCTTATACTTCAGGGATACGAAAAATTTTTCGCGGCCTGTGATTCGTGGGACCATTTAATAGTGAGGCTATTTTATGATTAGTTAGAGAAGTCTTTCAGGGTCCCTTTTAGGGCGTGGGTGTGAGTCAAGGGAACAAACTATGCTGTATAAACCCATAACTGTGGTTTTACACAGACTTGAAATCCATGGCAAAGGCCAAGCTCCAGTCCAACTCCGGATGGGGAACAGCAAGCGCCGTGATTGAAAAGTTGCCCCGCTGTCTCTGAGTGTCGAGCAGCCGGTTTATCATCTGCAAAAAAAGAGAAAAAAAGAAAAAGGAACTTCAGTTGATCTATGCAACTCTTAGTAGCCAAACCCCATTAACAAAGTCCGCGGAAAGCTAACCGCTTGGAGATACACAGTCGTTTCTAATGCGATACTATGTAATCCAGAGTATGCACACTGACTGCTTTTGTCACTTGATATCATTCGGTTAATAATAATTATATTTCCCGTACTTTTGCTTTCATCTTGTTCGAGTTTCGCTGCACGATCGCACTTTGCTCGTTAGATCTCGATATAACACCTGGCACTGTTACTTGCCAGGTTTTCAAGAAAGGAAAGGACATGATCTCCACGCATAAGGTTGTGGTGTTAAGTAATCTGCCAAACAACACGATTATGACGTCACGTGCTCATCCCTGCAGTTCGCTGCACGCCAGACCCTCGCCTTCGATACTGGCATCCACTGCCTACCGGATGGAGGGAGAGAGAGATAGAGGAAAGGGGAAAGGCAGGGAGAGAAGTGAACTTCACTAGGGGCGCAGACGATGGCAAATCGAAGTTTTACAGCGAAGCTGTTAGCCTCTAGCTGGTCAGGATCTTTGGTGGGCTCGTGTTCACCCAATAAAAGTACCACCACCTATCGGCCGCAGCCACTCGGACACACCTCAAACGGCAGCTGGAAAGCGGCTTTGCCTTTGTGTTTCTGCGTAACAAAATAATCTTTTCTCGTATGCTCGAATTACAGTCCGAATCTACCATGTCTACAGCTCGCGTGTAAGTCGTACTGTGCGAAGTTTCTGACGCAATTTACTTTAAGAAATTCAATTATTTCAATAAGGCACTTGCGCTTGGCGGAGGGCCTAGAAGAATGATGAGCTATGCTGCACTTCTGCGCACGTGCGTGCACGCGTGACGTCCGTCACTTGTGGTGGTGGTGCTTGTCTAACGTTGTCTAACCTCGGCAACAGCTTCCTTGTACGTCCAACTTCACATGGTGTAATGGAGGCGGATTGTTCTTTCTTTGACAAAGGAGACGCGTAACAGCGACTATTACTATGCTGAAGAATCTGGACCATAAAATTGGATCTTGCTGGGAAATTTGAGCTAGAACAGAAAAATAGCGAGCGCGAAGTCGTTATTTGATGATAAAAAGGGCGAAATGCAACACCCTAATTTTACGGCGTCCGGCACTTCTACCTTAACGCCGCGTTCAAGACGGTTACCCAGCTGACACCATCGTGCCGCTGACTCCATTTTGCAGCGACTCACGAGTCGAGGCCAGGCAGAAAACACAGCAGTGACGTAACGATCAACAAAAGACGTTTACTTACATAAGCTCATAGCAAAGTGCCTGTGTATGCGACTCACGCCAGTGCTCAGCACTGTTTTGGGTCCATACCAGGCATGTTGTGTCCAGGGGCGCTCTACTCAGCTTCACGGTATAGCACTAAGGGACCTTCTCCTGTGGGCAAATACCAGGAAACTTCCAGGTATTCTTTGCTCCTTCGATCAGGAGAAGGCTTTCGATATCATTAGCCATAGGTACCTTTTCCGTGTTTTGGAAGAGGCTGGTTTTAGTGTGGGTTTTAGACATATGGTCCAAGCTTTGTATTCTCGACCGACTTCTGCTGTCCTCATACCAGACCGCCTCTCGGAGTCGTTCATTGTGGGACGTGGTGTACGACAGGGGGACCCGCTCTCACCTGCCCTCTACGTACTCGCTTTTGAGCCGCTTCTGCAGAGGTTGTCTTGTGACAGCAGAACTGGCAGGTTCCTACTTCCACCAGGTTCCCCCCCGGTTGCACTCTTTGCCTATGCAGACGACTTGTCCATTGTCGTCCCTGACGAAGCATCAGCTTGCGGCGTCCTGGAGGTCATGGACAGTTACTGCGGGGCGAGCGGTGCAAGGTTGAATAGGTCGAAAAGTGCAGCAATGTACTTGAACTCCACTCCTTCCAGTCCGCAGCCCGTTCATGGTCTCCCCGTGAAAACGCGGCTGCGGATTCTAGGCTTCCAGTTCGAACCAGATGGTCTCTCTCCCGAAAACTGGCAACAGGCTAAGGAGAAGCTTGAAGCCAGGGTTCAGGAATTCAGCGCGTTGTCATGCCCTTTGACTGCTCGAGCGACAATCCTTCGCTCACTTCTGTTTTCCTTTCTGACGTATGTGGCGTGTGTGTCTCCTATTCCAACCCGAACCAAGCTTATCTTGGAGAGGGTCTTGTTTCGCTTCCTCTGGAAGGGTACAACTGGTTGTGTAGCTAGGCAGGTGCTCAAGTTGCCCAGGGACAAGGGAGGACTCGGAATTCCCGACCTGGGCATCGTGGCTACTGCACTACACGTCAGGTGGACCCAGTTCGCTCTTAACTCGGATATGCTCCTAACTCGAAGCTTAACTTCCTTCTTTCTTAGCACCCGACTCCGCTTGTTCTCGCAGAGCACATTTTCCCACTGTGTTCCTCGTTCAGGTACCCCGTCCACCATTTATGCGGCGGCTGCCAACTCTTTGGTAAGCCTCCGCAAGGTTCACCCAGGCATCGACGTAGTTTCAGCTCCACTCCAAGAGTTAGTGGATATCCTCACCCCAGGACTCCCCCCACATTGCCAAAGGTACGACCTGTCGATTCACAGGCCAAACTGGAAGCTCAATATGGCCGGTTTCCTCGACGCCAGGCGAGCCACCTTTATGTACCGCCTGGCGCGAGGGTGCCTGCCGTTGAGCTACAGGCCCTTCACAGCCATCCCGGCTCGTGGAGTGTGTCCTTTCTGTGGCGCTCGTGAGGACTCAGTTCATGCCTTTACGCAGTGTTTGCTTCCTGCAGCTCTTCTCCAAAGAGTTGCTAGTCTATTTAGGCTCCCAGGCGTTCCTTATGAGACAGTCCGATTTTTGCACCCTTTGCCCAATCAGGCGATCAACCAGTTCGTGCTTCTCCTCGCCGAGTGCTCATACCAAGTTTGGCTGGCACGCTGCGATGCCATTTTCGGGGGTCGGGCACCGGGCCTTCACGAAGTGCTTGCGAAAGCACGGAAGGAGGTCTGGTTCCACCTCACCCGGGAGCGGCACCGCTTGGGCGAGAAGAAGTTTCTCGAAGTGTGGGCTCGTCCTGCCGTGATTTTTGACGAGTCAGGTGGAAAGCTATCCATTAAGTTATGATGCATGCTCCAAAGGTCGCACGACTCGGCCGTGTGCGCCAGTCGATCTACGGGGTTTTGTTTGGCTCAGTGGAACCCAGAGCTGGAACCGGTGGTGCTGCACCCTCAAGTGGTCGCGCTGCTCCGCGGACGGCTTTGGTGGTCTCCATGGTTGTATGCCTTGACCTCTTTTGCGTCAGGGCAGTCCGAGGGTCAGTCAGGCTTGTGCCCTGCAAGACCGACATGGCTGTTTGTGTGAGTGCAGTCCCTCAGTTGGGCACCCGCCGTGGTTGCTCAGTGGCTATGGTGTTGGGCTGCTGAGCACGAGGTCGCGGGATCGAATCCCGGCCACGGCGGCCGCATTTCGATGGGGGCGAAATGCGAAAACACCCGTGTGCTTAGATTTAGGTGCACGTTAAAGAACCCCAGGTGGTCAAAATTTCCGGAGTCCTCCACTACGGCGTGCCTCATAATCAGAAAGTGGTTTTGGCATGTAAAACCCCAAATATTATTATTATTATTATCCCTCAGTTGGGCTGCACCACAACAGCCCCCTTGTCCGGGTAGGACCGTTGGCCCGAACCAAGTCCCCCCACCCAGTCAGCCCGGGTTGTGGGGGAGTACCGGGGTCAATGTATCGAATGATGCTGGGTTGATGAGTACATGAAAGCTCTGGGACGCGGCGCCTCTGGTTGCCAAGTCCTCTTCCCATCTGACAACGGTACTTACATCACTACGGAGCGGTCAGCTCTACAAACTTCGAGGCGGCGAGCGACACAGACGCTCTAGCTTGTGCGCTCAAGGCTGAAGTGCGTTTGGCGGGGGCGTCTTTCATAGCCTCTTCGAAACGCCCTCGCCCAGACGAGGAGGACGGGGCGGACGTTCTCCACGCTTGCTGCCCCAGCTCGGCACATGGAACTTGGTGGAAGTAAGCTCAACGGATTTTCCAACCGCCTCTGGCACAGCAGAGGGAAAGGCACTGACCCGCACCCACGCACACACAGACACCTCCGACATCTACCGCGCCGAGGAGGAGTGGGTGGGATTGCACACACGAAGCTTAACCGTCTCGCCCGCTGATGTATTTCCATGGCGTCTCGCAGACATCTTGGTGTCGCGCGCGCCTAGGGTAAAGAGGCGAGCATCTGTGCGCAAAGGCTGACGTCTTTCAACGCCAGACGTCTCCTAGACGTCTTTCAGCGCTCGCGGGCGGCTCGGCGTAATTGAAACGTCGGGGCTTCCGTCACGACGTTGACGGCGCGAGACGAACTGTCCCACCACACCGACCAATCGTAACACGCAGCCACACACTGAGTTTGCAACCGCATCGAGCCCGAGTGGGATCGAAAATTTCTATTGAGAATGTGCTCGATTGCGATCGAAAATCCTTTCCTTTCTTTTCTATTTTGGCACTCAACTCGTTTTTGCTTTACTGGAATTTCACACGAAGATGGCATATTGCGGGCCAGACCGTTCAATACGCCATTCAACATAGTTACTTACCTGGTTGGTTAAAAATAGCGCGAAGCTACTCTTAGTTTCTCAGCATGCAGTGACCTGCGTTCGTTCCTTGAAAGCCTTTATGAAGGACTTTGCGCTCCCCGCTGCTTTGGAATTGATACACTTTCGCACCAAGATAGCACCTTGTAGCACAGATTGTTCGAACTGACACTTGGCACTGTAGTTGCCTCGTTTGTCAGGGAGAAAATGCGACCTTGCGTTTTCTCAGCCCGTCTTGATGTCCGCATCGCACACCTCGACGAGGAATGGACACACCTCGCAGGACACGCTCTACCGTGCAACAGACGCCGGGAAGTGGCCAGGCGACATCATAGCCGCCATGATTTTGATGTTACAGCGAGAGACTTGCACGACAGTAAATTCGCATTTTCTCCTTGACAATCTCAAAGTAACCATGCGAGGTATTTTAATGGAAGACCACAACCTTGAAAAACTCGAGTAAAAACGATGTAGCGGCAAGCGCAAAAACGTTTTCTTTACATTTTTAGGGGGAAAAAAGCAAGTCTTCCATGGTCTCGGGTAAGGCAGAGCATGACCTTCGAAACTTTTCTATTAGCAACTATTGCAACTATTTGCAATATTGCAACTATATTGCAACGATTTAGTTGCAACTTATGAAGTAGGTATTCCGCAGACTGCACCGTAGATCGAAAATGATTTCACTCTGAAATGTGCGTAGTGAGGCTTCTAGAAACCGGACTATACTTGCATCGATTTCGCAGTGGTGCCTGCTGAGTATGAAACATGGCATGATTTTACGTAGCTGATGCACTTGCGGTAGATATAACGGTCGTACTCTTCCGTTACCGTTTCATATAATCATATCGCGCCGTTTCTTCTGGTTCCCAGAAGCGGAATCGCGATATGCGGAATCGTACCTTCAGTGTGGCAATGGCCGCTCTCGTCTGATTTCGAGCCGTCGACGCGGGAGTGTCGATGATCCCGGCGTGCAAAATGTCCCGATTCCAGAAGGGTGCTAGTGGGCTTGGGTTCCTCACTTTCAAATCTTCCTCCACTGTCGACAAGTAGCTGCAAAAAATAAAATAAATAATAAGATTGGGTGTTCTACATCCGGGACGTTTCTGCAGTTAGGTACGTGAAACATCTCTTGTACGTGCTGCGGAGGGGCTATGGGCACTAGGTATACACAAAAGGACGTAGCCAAATACACCAGTGTCATTTATTCGTGCATCACGAGGCCCAGATGCCTAACTGACGACACGGTTTGTCGAGGTCCTGAAGTCTAATCTTGCCAATCGTGCTCGCTCCCTTTTATTACGGTGGGCCCGCCGCGGTCATAGGCGGCGGGCGCGCGAATCGTCGTCCGTGTGTGTCACTGCCCGAACATCTTTCCACCATTTCTGGGCCCTGCATTTTGAACACGTGGGAGCCATAGCCGAGTGACCGTCGAATTCCTGCAACAAACTGCAGACTTGAAAGCCTTATAACTCTTGACGAGGACAGGTTTGAGTTTGACGAATTATAGCTATATTACGGTAGTGAGCTCTCACAAATGCGACCACTCCCTCTCGTACTGTCGATCTATGCCACTCTGAACGCCCAGGAGGAGGGTAAGTTTAGCACCGATTGCGTCACGAATGGCGCGACGACGGCGCCATCTATACGCGCTAAGCATGCATTATAAAGTAATGCGTTATCTTCCTCTACGCAATGGTACCAAAGTAAAGCACGCGGATAGTACGATTACAAAGATGGAAGCGATAAAATCATGATATTTTTTTGTGACATATGGTTTTAGCAGGCGACCACCTGTGCTGACGGAACCGAAAGACGTTTCACGTCTAAAAGCTTACGTGCCACAGGGCGTCGTTGTGAAATACGAGCTTAGCGAAATAACGGCTCGGTATTTGTATTCTCGGGCTCATTCTCTACCGTCGAAAGTGTTGGCGAAAGAGCTTGCTGCATAGTTTCGTAATGGGCTCCTCAGCAGTCGCCGTCGGGAATTGTGGTTTTACAGCGCAAGCTATACAGCGCAAGAGATGGTCTCAAACGCAGACGTGCGGCAACTGTTCCTCGCGCAAGGACGGCCGAAGGGAGCTTTCAGAGTACGCTTGCTTCCTCCATCGGTCTTTCGCTGTAAGGAAGCCTCACGTAAGGTTAGGAAGCGGTCGAAGGAAAGGAACATTTCATTGTTTGAGCCTTAGAAGACTTCTTCACCAGGAAGAGGTCGTTGGCTACAAAGCGCGGATTCGAGCGGTCAGCACTCACAGGACCGCCGTGGAGCCTACGACTCGCTCTATCTCCGTGTCAGTCCCACCCATGTGGCGGCAGCCTATATATAGGCTGCCGCAAAATGGGTGGGACTGAGACGGAGATTTTATTTACTTAAATATGTACTTACTTACTTACTTAGTTGCTTACTTACTTACTTACTTACTTACTTACTTACTTACTTACTTACTTACTTACTTACTTACTTACTTACTTACTTACTAACTCACTCACTTACTTACTTACTTGCTTACTTACTTATTTTTTTTAATTTCTCCTCACAATAGAAAACATTCCCATGGAATGCAACGCGTCAATTTAGGTGTGATACAAACATCTGTACTTTCTTTTACGCCGCCTCCAGTGCATTCTACATCGGCGTAGGGTTTACCCGTATGTTGACGTAAATGTTCACGCCATCTGTGGCGACCAGACGCCTAGAGGCGTGGCTCCCGAGAATTGCGCTTATCGGGAATTCTACATTAAAGTTTTCCTGTCGCGCTTCATTAAGACACTAAGTACAGTGCATGTTCGAATTTGGGTGGTAGTGCCTCGGTAGAAGTCCTTCGAATTGTCAAGTTAAATCTTTCGCTTTTGAATTCGATGTGAACCATTTTCACGGATGGAAAGTGATATTCAGGCCAGGGCCGACGGCGTCAAAATCCACGACCTCACGGAGAGCTGCTGAGGGATCCGCAAGGTGGCGTTGCGACCCATTTTTCAATAAAGCCCCTTAAACTTCGTAAAGTAGCGGCACGCTTTGAGGAATGCCGCATCCTCTTCACGCGCTCTGGCCAAAGCCGACGCCGCGTCGCTATTGGCTTAGTAGAATCACGTGGGCCCCCGCACCGTCCATCAGCGCCATTTTTGCACGAAAATCGTTTACGGAATGACGAGGAGCGCACGTTGGCGCCATTGCTACGCTCGAGCAGTGTAGGCGGCGCCACGCAGTGTAGGCGGCGCCACGGTCGACGAGGGAGCGTGAAAGAGAGGAGAAACGAGGAGGAGTGAAGGTGGAGGAGGAGTGTCGCTACTTTACGAAGTTTAAGGGGCTTGCTCTTTCAATCTTGGGTCTTCTCTGGCTTAGCAAGCCTCCTGGCATTTTCTTTATTTTCTTTTTTTATCACAGAAGAGTGATTTACTAATACACCTCGAAACAACCATTCTACGGTTTTAGTGTTTCTTTAGACTGAGTAATAAATGGCCCCGTCCACTCACTAGAACGCGAAGCCGACGCCGAGGGTTGTGCGTCGGTAATCACGGTGGTCGTTGAGGAAGGTGTCGAGGCTCTTGCTGTAGGTGCTCGGGTTGATCAGCACATTACGGCCTCCCTTGTACAGCGAGTCGAAGAAGATGAAGTCGCACAGCCCGTCGGGTGGGAACTGCAGCTTCGAGACAAGCCTATCGCCCATGGTACACACCATGGGCTGCTTGTCGATTGCTGCGCAAGAAAAGTGTTGGCAACGACAAACTTCAACGCTCACGCAGATTTCAGACAGTCTATGCAGGCTGCGCTCAAATGCACGCCGCAGACGGCTAGATAGACAGCTTAGCGTGTGGCAGCCATCTTAAATATCGTTCCACTTCTGACGAAGCCGGCAAAAGACGCAGCTTCGCGAAGACAGCGTTGAAGTAAAAAACGATGCAGGCAACTTCGCTGTCTAAAACGAGATGGCGACTGAGAGAAACTTGAAAACTTGGCGGGAGGGACGTCTGCTCACAGAGCCACGTAGTCATGCTTTGGTACGAGCTTAACGTAAGCTGCATAGTATTTTTCAATGATTTGCACATGAATGTGTTAAAATAAAGCGATAATATCAGTTTTCTTAGCTTTCTTTCTTAACGACGCGAGGTGGCGCCATGGCGCAGACACGTCTTCTAGACATTTCCAGATGCATCCTACTATTTCTGCTTGAAGATGTCTTAGCACGTGCTACGTGGACTGTCTCCAACACCGGCCAGGATTGCAACGCACCCACAGTAACTCTCAGCGTGTAATGGGCTTCATTACCCTCCTACGGACTTTTTCGTTAACCTCCCTGCCTTTCAATTATCAGTTGCTCTCCCTCTCCCCCTCTATCTCTGTCTCTCTCCTATGGACTTTTCATTTTCTCTTTTTAGAGTTTAGAGAAGTTGAGGGGGTGATATCTTCAGGCGATCACTTGCACAAGATTTCGCCAACTAGCACAGGTGTGCTATTCAGGATGTCAGATTTCAGCCATATTGTCCAATTCGCCATTTTGCCAGCTGTGATTGGTTCAGAGGGCTTCTGCGGCGTCTCTGATTGTTCCGAAACTTCGACATTGGAGAATTTGACAGATTCTCACGCGTCGGGTCGTAGTCGAGCGGCGGAATTTCGCGAAAGTGAAACTATCGCCGAAAGTCATGGCCGGAGAGTACTACCCCTTATAAACGTAAATTCACACTTCCCATTGGCTAGTTGCATTGCATTTTCTGGACTTTTGATTTTCTCTCTCTGACTCAATACTAAAGTGCCACTTCTTCATTGAAAACTAACCACCTCAATAGAGTAATGAACTCACGCATCAATTGTGACCACGCTATATATAGCGTGGTCACAATTGATGCGTGAGTTCACAGAGTCACAGATTTAGCAACTAAAGCTGTCTGCGTTTTTCTTTCTCGACAGCTAAACAAGACAAAACGAAAAGTTAAGAAGCGCGTTTGCTTCGTAATATACGAACTGACGAGCCACGAACTGCACGAACAAAAACCACTAACAGTACGTGCTACATAGATCTAAGCAATTTTGCTAATTATCAGTTCAATGTAATTGCACAGAACCGCGCCTTGAACAATTTTTGAAAATGTGAGGCGTACTCTGGCTTTTTAAACCATCGTAGTTCCGAATGACGCATCCGTTCGTTCGTTCGTGGATATCTTTTTGTGTGCCTTACCACCGCCAGGAGCGTTGTCTAATTTTTTTCACTTCCTTTTCTTTCTAGCAGAAAAATTCAGCGGATATTTAGCCGTAAATCCAACAGAAATGCGTTAGTATTAGGTCGTATCTCTTTGACGACCAGAATCCACGATTTAAACCGCGTTCATCACAGCGCAAAAAGTGCTGCTCTGGTGCTCACGCGACGAGGACCGTTGTGCAGACCACCACCAGTTGCATTATATATATATATATATATATATATATATATATATATATATATATATATATATACACCACGTGACCAGCTTCCCTTACTTCAACCACTAAGATTTTTTTCCACTTTGCCACATCCTAGTGCGAACGAATTGAACGTGATTTCACAGATTTTTCAAAGCGGTAGACTTGCCCACTTCCGGTATGAACACCTTGGTGGGAGGCTTTGCCGCCGGCTCCGTAGTGACAGGAGGCGTCATTGTTCTCGCTGTTGGCGGCTCGGCCATAGCCACTCGAACCACCGGTCCCGGAGGTGGGGAACCACCGATAAACACGAAATCCGTCTCCGTTGTGGAAGGAGCTTCAGCTGCAGGCGCAACGCGCGCTAGTTCTTATTTTTTTTTTTTGAACAACAGGCGTATTCTTAAAATAGGCCGACAACGCTTTCGTTCATTATGCAAAAAGGAAGTGAGGCGTGCAGACAGGACAGAAGAGTAGAGAAGTGGACAATACGGCAATGCGGCTATACCACGGGCGGGACTACTAGTGGCGCATGCGAAGTGGTGATTAGGGAGCGAGAGGGAGAGAAATATCCGTGGCGAGGCGCGCGTTGTGACGTCATGTGTCTCCTCGGAGCACCCTCCTCGGCGAAATTGGAAGTTCGCGGCCAATAAATCCATCGCTTTAAAACACCCGCGTACCGCGCATCGGTGCGCACGCTAAAGAACTACAAGTGGTCAAAATTAATCACTATAGCCAACCACTACGGCTTGCATCGTAATCATTATAGTCAGTTTTGGCACGTAAAACACCAGTTTCTTTCAAAGCGAAAGCTTTACTGGCGGGGAACTTGCGATTTCGCCTTCGAGGAGGAGGCACCTGACGTCACAACGTGCGCCCCGCCGCGGATATTTCTCTCTCTCTCTCGCCCCATAGTCACTACTGCGCATTCGCCACTAGTAGCACCGAGCCACAGGTGTTCCGCCGTTACGCAAAGCCGCGCCTTTCCGCCGCCGCCGCCGTTTGGTATGACGTCACAGCGTGTTCCTCGTCGTTGCGCTCGCCTCCGCTCGCTTCGCCAGCTTTGTCGCATGCCTGATAACATGTCGGAGGATTGAAAAAGAGAGCTTGCGTGCGCCGCAACCACAGTTGAGGTGGCAGTATGGACGGCGACAATTATGATAAGCAGAAGGATCCCTGGAATCGAGATCGGAACGAGATGAAGAGGAAACGAATCGCCCAGGAAAACGAGGAACACCGTGCCGAACGACTGGCTAAACGCCGCAACATAGCTAGACAACCAGACTAACCTAGACTTGCGATCAACGTTAAGCAAGGCTAACCATTCTATGCATTAGCTTTCGCTACGCATACCCTGGCATAGCCGGGCTAAGCCTCCGCCAATTTATTTCTCTCTCTCCCTCTCCTTTTTTCCAGTCCGGTCTGCCGCAGTCAGGGCAGTGTTCCGGATTCGGCTGTTGGCACAAGCATTGCGCGTGCACGCGTTGTTGCGTTCCAGGCTGAACCGCTGTGCTCACACCACTCCGTGCTGCGTGCATACACTGCATACAGCAGCATTTGGTCTTTTTTTCATTCTGACGTCTGCGACCTCGACATTGCTTGGCGTACTCGCATAGTTTAGCTTTCTCTCTAGAATGCGACAAATTTTATTCGTATCGGTCCGGCGGTTCTCAAACCAGAGTGTTTCTGCGTGACAGGTGGGCTTTAATAGAGAAATCGGAGTTGGCACCAAACCAACGCTTCCTCTCTAATTGTCACAGCTCTCAGAGAGAGAGAAAGAAAGAGAGATAGAGATAGAGCGGGCCAGATCGAGGATGACAAAGCTCAAATTCCGAGTGTCTGTAGCCTGCATCAATGTCAAAGCACGCCGAGGAGCCTCAAGGAACTCGCGGGTGAGGGAAATGGCACTCACCGAAGCCCGCCGTGGCTACCAGGACGGTGAGTGTGATGCCGACCAGGAGCAAGATGGTGGTGCAGAGTACAGCTGTGGTCAGCCACGCGCCACCGCCTCTGCGCCAGAAAAAAGAAAAGTGGGCGCGGGTCCCGTGGTAGCACGCGTAAGACACAGGAAAGGGACGTCTGCGAAGCAAGCCGTGCGACCTGGCGGTATACAATGAAACAGTGTGTAACTTGAGGTACATTCTTACCGCACTAATATGGTCACGTGGTTGTCACAGGGACAGGCATGCAGAGATGTGTAACTACTGGCGCGCCGTACCTATACTTGTGACCTTCATGATGCGGGACATCCCATGCACATAAGGGACTTCTTCGGCCCTTATCTTTTTTCGGGCTGAGGTGCCGGGAGTACGTCTGGGGCCCATGAAGAAGGTCGCCAGAAGGTATACGGTGCACCAGCAGTTTCTTTCGGCGCCGCGCAAACTAGCAGGCCGGTGGCGTCCGCGCATTCTTTGCAAACAAAAAAGGATTGATTGCCAGAAGAAGCGCACCAGGGCGTAGGGTGAAATGCGCCACCGGTGTCGTCTATGTGATACCGCTGACGTGTAGCAAGGCCTATATAGGTCAAACCGGGAGGTGCGTTAACGACAGAGTGCGGGAGCAAGAACTGTCACCTATTAATAAAGGCAATGTACTTCTGCCTGCGCATTGCCTGGCCCTGCAAGTGAAAACCATGGTTGCGTAGGCTTAAAGCTTTAGGCAGAAGTAAGGACACTACTGCTCGTGAGCTTTTGGAAGCTTATCGCATTGGAAAAAGAGGTACAGATTGCGTTAGCGACACGTCGATCTGCTTATTTGGTAGCGAGGCACACCTTTTTAAATTGTCCTCTTTTTTTTGCAGTGAAGAACGTGAACGCATGCGCTATAATATGGGTATCTATTATTTCCAATACTTTTCTCGGGCAACCCAATGAACAAGTTGTGAGTCAGCGTCCGTGGTGTCCTGTCCTTTTCTTTGTCACTGTTTCTTTGCGCTCACACACACACACACACACACACACACACACACACACACACGCACGCACACACACACACGCACACACACACACACACACACACACACACACACACACACACACACACACACACACACACACACACACACACACACACACGCACACACACACACACACACACACACGCACACGAACACGCACGCACACACACACACACACACACACACACACACACACACACACACACACACACACACACACACACACACGCACGCACGCACGCACGCACACCTCGCAGTTTTTGGTTGTTTTTCTGACTGAGTAATCTAAAAAGTTCCAACCCGCCGTGGCTGCTCAGTGGCTATGGTGTTAGGCTGCTGAGCACAAGGTCGCGGAATCGAATCCTAATCTCCTCTGCTAAGCGCCATTATGCATTCGTATGGTTCTCGCGATAAAACCACTCACAATTATGATCTTTTAAGGTTACGTAAAAAGAAAAGATATCTGGGCAATATTTGCCTAGTCTCTTCCTTGACTGAGGGCTTGTGTTTGTTTTTATTACTGGCTTGCGTAACTCACTTTTATGTAAATATGTGACTATGGTGTTAGCTATTCAACCTTTCCTTCTGCTCAATATGTTTTAATTTAACTTTATCAGGATTATTTTAACAGGTACATATTTAACTATTCCACGCTTTTATTTATATTTACACCATATTACAAGATGTGCTCGGTTGCACCTGAACGCCTTCTCACTCGATACTCCTGGAGCCTACGAGGCATATAACAAAAAAAAAATAATGAGCACTGAATGAGTTGTCACGCATAAATTAGCGGTATTTGCGTCAGCGTTACACTGCAGCGACGATCTTGTTTCTAGCTGGTCTTCAGTAAGTTAGGTTTCTGACTCGCCTGCGCATGTTGATAGTGTATTTTCCCCCCATATGCTAATCAAGAGCACCTGCAGGATTCGTGATTGCATCTTAATTACGTTCGTTACCATGGCGATGACGTTACTCTATAGATCCTACAGAGTATACTAAAAGTGTTCGAGAAGTACTGACACGTTTCAACTTTTCGAGCAACCATCTTTCTGATGCATCGCCAAGATGGATCGGACGGTTTCAGCAGATGTGTGTTTAGCAGTGCACGATAAGTTGATATACTTACAACGGTTGGGCCTCCTTCGATTCTGCGAGAAAAATGCCCAAAGAAGACAGCGGAGTTCAGAATCAGAATCAGTTTATTCATGACAAAAATGGGGATAATTACATTATAAGTAAACACAGGAGGAGCTCCCGTACTTAGAAACTGAAACGGGACCTTCTATAGTAGCTTGAGCCGCTTGTTTGCCATTGTTAAAAACGCTGGACGGCGACTCAACGTCTTGTTGAAGTCGATGAACTACAATATCTTCTTGTGCAAGTTTAAAGTGAGAATGGTGTATAGAACCTTATGGCCCATTCTGAGATACGCGCCAGAGGGACGATGTTTGATCCACGTGAAATAGAGGTTGAATCGCCTTGCAAGTTTTTGTCGTCAGTTGTCATCATCCTCATTATCACCATCACAATCGCCATTGCTAAAATCACCATCATTGCAATCGTCATGATCAATAAACCCCATCATCATTACGATTTCAATCATCATCATAGTCATCACATGCCCAGTGACCACAGTGCCACTTCAGTTCAGAAAACCCTAACTTTGGGACCGGCCCATTCAAGAGGCTTGAAACAGGTTAGAAAGAAGTTAGAAATAGGTTAGACAATGACATACCCTATGCGGAAACGTGTAGATAACACGCCAAGCTAGAGATCGCATTGAAGAGCATTGCATTGATTTAGAACAGCGCATTCTGTAACGATACCAGCGTGCTAGTTTCTATCCCAACAATAAGGGTACAGGCATCGAGTACAGAGCGGCTGATTCAAGAAGGAAACGTCTAATCGATATACAAGTAGCCGTTTACGGAATAGAGCTCGGCGAGATATCTCCGTGCGATTAAGCAAGGCATGACAGCGGGGTAGTTGGATTGCTACTTTCAGCGCGAAGGCAAAACAACAGGCACAAATGAACCGGCAAGGACAAGCGATCCCTGTGTGCAACTCCCATGTAGTTACCTAGTTCGAGAATTCGCCGCATGCTAATTTTACGATTCTAGAGCAAATAGGACATCGACTGACGGCACTCAAATCAAAATAAGCATTTGCTTTGAGTTGGTGCCCATTCGTACCAGTCCAAACGCATATTGATACCGCTCCATCGCACCTACGTAGGAAAAGCAACGACGTCGGACTTAAGTGAGTATTTGACACACTTCATTTAGTTACTGGAGACAGTTATGCCTCACTACTACTCGACATGTTCCGTGGAATTTCACGCTATATTCAGTAAAAAAGGAATGTTGAGAGAACTTCCATGACACTATGAGAAACCTCTAAAGCTGCTGGACAGCACTAAGATTCTATCCCGCATTATATAGTCTAAGTAGATTGCATGAAGCAGCAGCAGAATATGTCGCAGATAATCACCACAATCCCAATCCTCACCACAGTGCAGAAGGTGAAACAACTAGCTACAGAGGATGACCGTGATAAAGAAGCTAACCATTCTTATGACAATAATATTCTGCTGTCTCACCGTCTGTTATGATCATCGTCACCGCCACCATTATGAGTTTACGATCACCATCATGATCATGATGACGTCAGCATCCGTTATGCTTTCTTTATATACATGCTAGAAACTCAATATATCACTGATTCTTCTCTAACAAAAACAATGCTGTCCACGTGCAACAAATTAAGGAGGCGCTAATCCACCTCCACACCACTTCATTTGCACGAAAGATCATATCCTAACTTATGGATGGATATTACATTTTCCCTCGAAACCGGGTGCTGGTAGATGCCAATAAGCTGGTCTGGCTAACAACTCTTCGGCGCTAATTGAGGTTCGTGTTAACAAACTATGGAACCTTAAAGAAATGTATTGCTCTAAAAATTATTGTCTGCGTTCCCTCCCTTTGCGCCACTAATATTCCAGCGGCCGTATTTTACACTTATCCGCCATAGATACCGTAATCTTTCCACTATTGTCCTTAAGGCCGAAGGCCTCTGCAATCACGTCCTCATTGACCTCTGTGTAAATACTTCGACAAACTTGACTTATCTAGGAACATTGCTTTGTCTGTTCGCAGCGTCACCCGCTGACATGTAGGACATTCGAGCTATGCGCGACTAGAAACCTCCGCGAGGTCGCCTTTCTATGATGCGACGACGCTCGAAATCTCTCTCAAAATCAAATCTTTCGCATAACAATAAGCAACGAGATCTTACCATGCGCGGCAGCGTTTTACATATGCGACGGTGCAGTAAGATCCGAAACAATGTGAAAAAAATATTACGACCGGCAATGAAGTCCTACTTCACATTGTTGCGCGTCCCCCGCGTACTGTACAGTGATAATTATGATAATTATGATAATTAAAGCAACCACAATGATACAATGTTTCAATTTACCTACCGACTGGGACATAATCGGTGGACCACTCCTGTCTAAAATCACCCCGGCCGTACGGCGTCTGCCCATATGGTGTCTGTCCGTACGGCGTCTGCCCATACGGCGTCTGCCCATACGGCGTCTGCCCATACGGAGTCTGGCCATACGGTGTTGGCGCGTAATCTGCCGGGTCGTACGACTGGCCGTAGGCAGCTGGATTGTTGTGAAAGCCTTGTTCGTACTGCATGGCGGCGATAAAGCTGGCAACCTGCAAGTGGAAATGAACTTTGTGCTCGCACCGTTCAAAGGAACACTAAAATTGAAAATGAGTTGCGCCGAGCGGAGTTAGCAAATTCATCTTCTATAGCGTATAATGTACCAAAAAGGGGAGCTCTTACCGAGAAAGGATATTTTTATTTTTCAACCTCTCTGCCGTAAGCTTTAGCTTTTCATTTTAATATAAGTGTCGAGGCCATCCTCGTGCAGGAATTGCAGTATGGTCTTAGCGCAGTTCTGCGGGGACATGATTAGCAAGAAAGGGTCCAGGAACTAAAAAATTATGGCAGAACCCGCCTTACGGCGATTGTCGACAGCAATGCGATTAGCATTCAAGCAGTGTAGCGACACTCTCTCTTGCTGAAGTCATGATAATTAAAGATCTTTGGTGATCTCTTTTGCATTTCTGGTGCCTTGGCTACATACGACATACACCGTCTCCGGTATCGGCTCACTCTGTTATGGCACTCGATAGCCAATGTCACCCGTAAGCGTGATGGCCTGACGCCGACTGGACGACGACACATTCAAGACGATGGGATGACGATGAAGGATTGAAGTCGATGGAACGACAAAAGCGGTATGACGCTGACAGCATGACGACAGTGAGATGGCAATAATGAATGAATGACGATGATGCTTATGACGACGACGACGACGACGACGACGACGACGACGACGACGACGACGACGATGATGATGATGATGATGATGATGATGATATAAGGACGACGGTGGGACGGTGATGGCGTGAGGACAGCGAGATCACGACGAGCCTGTGAAAACTCCGGCGTGACGAGGACGGTATGACGACAAACGGATGACGAAGGTGGTCATTAGACTATGGCACGACCACTACATTACTTGTCAATACTCTCAAGGCCCAAAGGGCATTACAGAGAGTAGTTGGAAGATGTGACATGGTTGCGGCACACTTTCCTAAAGTTGGTACTGGCGGCGATAGCGGCGATGGAATCAGGGAGGTGATTCCATCACGTACTAGTGCGCGGCATGAAGCAGTTGAGATAAGAACCCGAGTGTGAAATCGGCACTCCAACCTTGGACTGATGTTCAGCGGGTGACGAAACACGAGGATAAGACGGACGAAATAGAAGTTGGTCCTTAAGATCGGAATTAGTGTAATGAATTTTATTAAAGAGACATAGACGTCAAATCTTACGCGGCAAAGCGAGGCCAGGTAAACCAAGGGTTGATTTCATGGAGGGGATGCTATCATCACGAGAATACTAGGACAGAAGAAACGGGCAACGCGGTGCTGAATGGACTCAAGAATGTTCGCGAGGGAAGCATGCCAAGGATCCCATAGATGCATATTCGAGCGTTGGTCGCATTTGTGCTGTGTATAAGGATGATTTTACCGGGACAGTTACGGATGAGAAATTGTGTCGTAAGAACCCCAGCGGAGGATTAGCCTTGTCAGATGGCAAGTACATATGACGGCATTAAGTAGACGACTCAATGATGACGACTGCACGACAACAGCGGCATAATTGCGATCGAATGACGAAGCAAGAATGACATCGATGGAACGTCGAATACGGTGCGACCACGATGGCAAGAGGACAATGGGACGACGTTTCTGAAGTGAAGATGGTAAAACAACAGCGTGACGACGATGACGTGAGACAATGGTCTGACGACGGCGGTGACGACGGCGTGACAAGTGTGAGATGACGAAGTTAGAATGACGTCGATGGAACGGCCACGACAGCATGACGACAACCCTATGACGGCGAGGCAATGACGGACGATGGCATGACGACGTTGGGAGGACAATAGGGCGACTGCGAATGTATAACGAGGATAGCATGACGACGGCTGTTTCACGGAGACTGTTCGAAGACGTTGGTGTGACGACGACGGCGTGACAAAAGCCAAATGACGAAACTGGAGGGATGATAACGGAACGACTACGACTGCCTCATGACGACGGCAGGAAAACTGATGCCTGACAACTACGTGACGACAATGGCGGGACGACGATGGCGTATGGAGAATCGGATGTCAAAGCCTGAATAACAACGATGTAATGGCCACGACGGTCTCACGGCCATGATCACATACGTAATTGCTCGAGCTGATAGACAACTTAAGCCACAAGGTTGGCGTAAGCAGATTAGATAGATAGATAGATAGATAGATAGATAGATAGATAGATAGATAGATAGATAGATAGATAGATAGATAGATAGATAGATAGATAGATAGATAGATAGATAGATAGATAGATAGATAGATAGATAGAAAACGCCTGTAGCAGCCAAATTATGCTAATCGCATTAAAATACAAGTTACCATGCTCCCTTGAAGTTCTCGCATCGGCTCGCCATTAAGTCAGAGGTTTCGACGGCGTCTTTGAGGGCCTGGTTAAATGTTAATTGATAATAATGGACTACAAAAACGGACTGGAATGTATTGCAAAGGAGTCAGAGAATGAACCCAGAGATTGTAGGGAACTTTTATTGCACCGAAACGGCGCAAACACCAGAAATGCTTCGATATTTGTGACATCGCAGTGACGTGCCGGCGGAAACATTACGGTGCAAAATTTTGAAACAGTGATAGTTTAGCCTCCATGCTTTTTTCTTCTAACAATCAACATTTTACCGAAGCATTAAAGAAAATACAAATTTGAAAGAATGTCTTTATCAGTGTAAACTGAGCTTGTGGTCCTATTTACCGTCCCTTTATGATATGCGAAAAGCTTATTGGCTTGGTAATGTTAAGTGCAACAAAACGGGACTTAGTGCGATCTGTAATTTTAAAGCACAATTGATCAAGAGCAAGCAAACATGGAAAGCAGAGGCCCGGAGCGAGCACTTCCTCAGGGGGACTTGTCTGCGATACAGCCTACTTTACTATGGCTAAAAGCACGCGGTAACGCATGCATGCCACCGGAGTCGTGTCGATTATTCTAATCTGGAGCTTGTAAATTTTGTATACGACTTATAACTCCTGTGCATCTCAAATAGGCTGTTCAAGAAGTACGAGTCCGAGCAATCCTGAATTGGTGTTCAATCATTTCGTTGACGGTTAAGAGGGCTGTTGTTATTCACCATTGATTGATTGATTGATTGATTCATTCATTCATTCATTCATTCATTCATTCAGCAGTGCGGCGCAGGAAATGTGGAGAACGCCGTAGAGGCAAGTCAAATCAGTAAATAATCACATTTGCATTGCAACGCGATCGACCACATGCCATTTTGCCGTGTGCAAAGTGCCCCACGAACTGGTGAAGAGAGCTTTCAGAAAACATACGTAAAGCATTCACATTATCACATACACTCTAATAGCTGTCTTATTTACAGGTACAGGCGGTTTTCACAAATGTAATATCAGTCTTTCTTGGACAGGTACAGAGTTACAAGCTTGGCACTTCAATTTTTCATGCGCTCAATGATAATAAAATAGTGCTGTCGAGGCATGCGACACGAAAGAGCAGCTCACCGCTTCAATTCGACGCAACGTTCGAGGACCAGCGAGAGCTGGCTCGAGACAAGCCCGCGCGTCTCGAGGTAATCGTGATGGTGATAGTGGTGCTAATCTGTGGCATGTTCCCACTACGAGTGAGAGGCTTAGACTCTGTCCCCAAGAGGAAACGTAATGACAGCAAGAACTATGAGAAGTTGAAGTACCCAAAGATAATCACGAAACATCAAAGATAGCGCATTATGACTGACAGGAAAATTAATTATCTTGTCGATCATGGAGATAATAAAGAACGCGCGATAAAACGTAGGAGTAATAAACAAAATCGCACTTTCATAAAATACAAGAGAAATGAAACCATGAATAGAGAAGAAAATTTGGAAAAAGGAGAAATTAACATGATATGTCTTGATTTCGCTTCAGAATTTACGAAGAAACCAACACGCAGATCCATCAATATGTCGTAATCTAGGTGACGCGAAGCTTGCATGAACTAGACATTGAGCAACACTATCGGATGATGCCAACACAGCCTCACCGTGTGCAGCTGTTGACCGTCTGCGTCACCAAGACGAAAGAAGCACACGATGCTAATCAAGGAAAGAATGCTGATAAGAAGTGTACGTGCAGAGAAGTGCGACAGTAGGACAATGTGTTCTTGGGGATTGGCCAAAAATGGGCACACGCCCCTGATGGCACACCGCACTTGGACGCTCCGCATACACCCCAGCTTGGTTATTCAAGACTGGGCTTCGCGCTTCCCCACTCTGTGTTTTCTGTGGTGACATTGGCGACATCGAACATTTCATTTGGCTATGCCCGCAGTTTGACACAGAAAGAAAAGCGATGGTCGACAACCTACAAAAAAGCGGTCTCACCTTTGAAGACGTTGTTTTCCCCGGAGGGCCCGCGGCATTCAGGAAGAGAGCGCAACGACTGCTGATAGCCTTCCTGCGAGACACGGGGCTCACCGACACCTGGTGACACACCCCTGATCTCAACTCGAAGGAGGATCAGGCGGAACAATTGCCGGCTATGTATGGCAGGCTAACCCCGCCTGCTTCAACATCACCACCACCACCACCACCACCACCCCGTGCCGAACGTTCCATGGTCGGGTACGCGCCCTGGGTCACGCATGCAGTGACATACGTTTTAATTTTTTAACGTTCAGTCTCTCTTAAGCTTACACACCTAACTGCTCAATACGATGGCCATTCATTTTTTTTTCAGGACGAAGACTAGGAACTTTTTGTGCGATTCTTGTTTCCTTTGCGGTAGGCTGAAGAACATTTATACATGTTCTAACGAGAGGAAGGTCTATCATCCTGCAAAGTTTTCGCAAATACCCTATAACGTTCATGCCTTTCTTCCCCCCTTTTCAGGTTCAGCTGTATTGGTATGGTATGGTATGGTATGGTATTCCTTATGCGATGGCGCACACCCACTGTGGGGGATTGGCCAAGATTTGGATGAAATTAGGCTATCTTTATTAAAAAACTGGAAATGGTAAAGCTAACTGGAGGAAATGAACAAAAATAAAATGTTTAAGAATTCAAGACAATCTCTTTGTAGCAATTATAAAATCCTCCACGGTTGAGCAAATATCCCTGTGGCACTGTCCAAGAGAGGAGGCTCCTAGAGAAAGGATATTTATAATTGAAAAGCTCAAACCAAGCTGTGTAAATCTTGATTCTAGATTTTTTCTTAAAGAAGTGAAACGGCGGCAGAATATGAAAAAATGATCTATTGTTTCATCTTCTCCACAGACTGGGCACAGAGGGGAGTAAAGGGATAACATCATTTTCCTCTTCCCGAAGATTTGTTGCATGTCGTCGCTTCGTCGCCAGATACCATATAAACTCGTGTAAGGGCCGCACTTTTTTTCTCACCATTTTGACTAAGTGCGGCCCTTACACGGAACTGAACCTTTTGGTGAACGTGGTGCCGGCGAAGTCTTGTCTACACCCCGGATGCCCGGATGTGCTATTGCATCAGTGGTCAACGCGCTGCTCTCGCCATCTACTAGCAGCATTTGGAAGTACGCAGCGCGCGTACTTTTGAATTTTACCCACCGTGGTTGCTCAGTGGCTATGCTGCTGAGCACGAGGTCGCGGTATCGAATCCCGGCCACGGCGGCCGCATTTCGATGGGGGCGAAATACAAAAACACCGGTGTACTTAGATTTAGGTGCACGTTAAAGAACCCCAGGTGGACGAAATTTCCGGAGTCCTCCACTATGGCATGCCTCATAATCAGAAAGTGGTTTTGGCACGTTAAACCCCACAATTTAATTTTTTTTTACTTTTTAATTACGATATATATATATATCGCAATTCGACCATACGCGCTTGCGGCAACGGGGCAAAGAATGCGATTTCTTCACCGTTGGAAATTTATTCCAAATTTTGGCTTGCCAAGTTGGGGGTGCGGCGCTTACACGAATCTGTACGGTATGTTTGCGGACTTACACAAACATCTTGGGCCGCTAGGCATGTGCTGGCTGCTGTCGTTTCTAATGGACAACACGGACGACTGGGTTATGTTCCGAAAATGACAACTCGCTGGTGGCTGCTTGTCGCGCCGAGGAGACAACGTGGGTGACTGCGTGTGTGCCCCAGGGAGAACATGCAACTTTCGGCACTGGGCGTTCCCAAATGGGCGTGGGCCATTGGGGGTGTGTGCCCATTTTTGGCCAATCCCCAAGAACGGACGTCCTACTGTCGCACTTCTCTGCACGCACGCTCCTTATCAGCACTCTTTCCTTAATAAGTGTCATACATTGCTTTCGTCTTGGTGACGCAGACGGTCGACAGCTGCACACGGTGAGGCTCTGCTCGTGTCATCCGATACTGTCGCTACCTCGCTAGCTCAAGCAAGCTTCGCGTCACCTAGATTACGACATATCGATGGATCTGCGTGTTTCTTTTTCATTTTCGAAGTGAAATCAAGACGTACTATGTTAATTTCTTCTTTTTCCTAATTTTTCTTCCCTACTCAAGGTTCATTTCACTTGTATTTTATTAAAGTGCGATTTGTTTAATGCTCCTACCATTTATCACGTGTTCTTAGCTATCTTCATGATCGACAAGATAATTACTTTGCTTATCAATTCTAATGCGCTATCTTCGCTTTTTCGTGACCATCTTTAGGCACTACATTTTTTTATTCTGATAGCTCTTGCTGTCATTCTGTTTCCTTCTGGGGCCAGAGTCCAAGCCTCTCGCTCGTAGTGGGAACATGCCACAGATTAGGACCACTATCACCATCACGATTGCCTCGAGACTCGCGAGCTTGTCTCGAGCCAGCTCTCGCTAGCCCTCGAACGTTGCGTCGATTTGAAGCGGTGAGCGGTTCTTCCATATAGCATGCCTCGACAGCACTGTTTTATTATTTTTGAGCGCATGAAAAATATAAGTGCCAAACTTATAAATGCCCGAGAAAAGCGTTTTGCAATTGTGAAAACTGCCTGCAACTGTATATGGGACAAATATGAGAGCGTACGTGATAATGTGAGTGCCTTACGCACGTTTTCTTAAAGCCCTGTTCACCAATTCGTGGTGCATTCTGCACACAGAAAAATGGCATGTGGCCGATCGCGTTGCAATGCAAAGGTGATTGCTTACTGAATCGACTTGCCTCTATGGCGTCCTCCACATTTCCGATCGATCGATCGATCGATCAATCAATCAATCAATCAATCAATCAATCAATCAATCAATCAATCAATCAATCAATCAATCAATCGTGAATCACAACAGCGCTCTTAATCGTCAACGAAGTGATTGAATACTAATTCAGGATTCCTCGGACCCGTTCTTCTTGAAGTGCCTATTGAGAAACATGGGACTTATAAGTCGTATAAACAATTTATAAGCTCTCGATTAGAATACTTGAGACCACTCCTGTGGCATGCATACTTTAGCGCGTGCTTTTTAAGCAACGGTAAAGGAGACTCTGTATCGCAGACAAGTCCCCCTGTGGAAGTGTTCGCTCCAGCCGCTCCTTTCCACGTTTGCTTGCTCTGGATTGCTTGTGCTTTATCATGACAGATTGCACTAAGCCCCGCTTTGTTGCACTTACCATGACCGAGCCAATAAGCTCCTCGCATATCATAAAGGGACGGTATATAGAAGCACAAGCTCAATTTAGACTGACAAGACATTCTTTCAAATCTGTATTTTCGTTGAAGCTTCGGTAAAATGTTGATTGTTAGAAGAAAAAAGAATGAAGGCTAAACTATCACTGTTTCAAAATTTTGCGCCGTAATTCTACCGCCGGCACGTCAGTACGATGTCACAAATTTCGAAGCATATCTGGTGTTGGCGCCGTTTAGGTGCAGTGCAAGTCCCCGACAATCCCTGGGTTCATTTTCAGGCTCCTTTAGAGTACGTACATTGCAGTCCGTCTTTGTAGTCCATTATTATCAATTAACATTTAACCAGGCCGTCAAAGACGCCGTCAAAACCATAGACTTCGTGGCGAGCCGGTGCGAAAACTTCAAGGGAGCGTCGTAACAAGTATTTTAATGCGATTAGGATAATTTGCCTGCTTCAGGCGTTTTCTATCTATCTATCTATCTATCTATCTATCTATCTATCTATCTATCTATCTATCTATCTATCTATCTATCTATCTATCTATCTATCTATCTATCTATCTATCTATCTATCTATCTATCTATCTAATCTGATCTATAATCTAATCTACTTACGGCAACCTTGTGGCTTAAGTTGTCTATGAGCTTCAGCCACTGCGTATGTGATCATGGTCGTGGTACCGTCGCGGTCATTACTTCGTCGTTATTCAGGCTTTGACATCCGATTATCCTTACGCCATCGTCGTCCCGCCATTGTCGTCACGTAGTCCTCAGGCATTAGTTTTCACACCGTTGTCGTGAGGCCCCGTTGTGGTCGTTCCGTTATCAACCCTCCAATTTCGTCATTTGACTTTTGTCATGCCGTCGCCTTCAGACCATAGTAGTTTTCGTACAGTCTTCGTGAAACAACCGTCGTCATGCTATCGTCTTTACACATTCGTAGTCGTCCTATTATACTCCCACCTTTGTCGTGCCATCATCCGTCATTGCCTCGCCGTTATAGGGTTGTCGTCATGCAGTCCTGGCTTTTCCATCGTCGTCATTGTAACTTCGTCATCTCACACTTGTCATGCCGTTGTCATCCCACAGTCGTCGTCACCATCGTCGTCAGACCATTCTCTCGTGTCATCGTCGTCACGCTGTCGTTTTCACTTCATCTTCGTCGTCAGAAATGTCGTCCCATTGTCATCTTGCCACCGTGGTCGCACCGTATTAGTCGTTCCATCGACGTCATTCTTGCATCGTCATTCTTATCGCGATTGTGCCGCCGTTATCATGCAATCGCCATCATTGCGTCGTGTTCATGCCGTCATATGTAATTCAAATCTGATAACGCTAATCCCCTGCTGGCGTTTTTAAGACGCAATTTCTCATCCGCAACTGTCCCGGTAAAATCATCCTTATACGAAGCCTAATACGACCAAAGCTCGAATACGCGGGTTCCATATGGGACCCTTGGCATGCTTTCCTCACTAACATTCTTGAGTCCATTCAGAACCGCGCCGCCCGTTTCATTTTGTCCAAGTATTCTCGTCCTCCAGGAAATCAACCCTTGGTTTACACGGGGGGGGGGGGGGGGGAGGTTCTGTAAGAGTCCACCTAGTGGACTGTCCATTTCGGCCGTTGCTGATTGCCTAGGGCCGCTCATCTCCTCCTCTCTCGTACAGCTGCATCCAATGAGCAGCGGCCAAAATGGACAGTCTACTAGGTGGACTCTTACAGAATACTCTCCCTGACCTCGCCCAATTGCGGCGCTAGAATTGTCGTCTATGCCTCTTTAATAACATTTATTGCGCTAATCCAAATCTTAAGGGCCAACTCCTATTTTGTCCGTCCTATACTCGTGTTTAGTCACCCGCTGACCATCAGTCCAAGGTTGGAGTGCCGATCTGACACTCGAGTGCTTAACTCAACTCCTTCCTCCCGTGCAATAGTACAGGATGTAACCACCTCGCTGACTCCATGGCTGCTATCGCCGACAGTACCAACATTATGAAAGTGTGCCACAACCGTGTCACGTCTTCCCACGCCTCTCTGTAGTGCCCTTTGGGCGTTGGGAGTATCGACGACAAGTAAAGAAACGGTCGTGCCATAGTCGCCAAACCACCTTCGTCATCCGGTTGTCGTCATGCCGTCCTCGTCACGCCAGAGTTTTCACAGGCTCGTCGTCATCTCGCTGCCCTCATACCGTCACCATCACGCTTTCGTCCTTACATCATCATCATCACCATCATAATTTCAGTATTGCCATCTAACTGTCGTCACGCCGTCGGCGTCATACCGCTTTTGTGGTTCCATCCACTTCATTCCTTCATCGCCATCACATCGTCGTGACCATGTCGTCGTACATTCCTCGCCGTGCCGTCACGCTTACGGGCGACATTGGCAATCGAGTGCCATAACAGAGTGAGCCGATACCGGAGACGGTTTATGACGGGTGTAGCCAAGGCAACGGGAATGCAAGAGAGATCACCACAGGTTTTAAACTATCGTGACTTAGCAAGAGAGAGTGCCGCTACAATACCTGAATGCCAATCGCACTGCTGTCGACAGCCGTCGTGAGATGGGTTATGCCGTAACGTTTAGTTCCTGGGCCCTTTCTTGCTAATTAGGTCATCGCAGAAATGCGCTAAGCCCATACTGCAATTCCTGCCCGACAAGGCCCTCGACGCCTTCATTAAAATGAAAATCTAAAGCTTAGGGTAAAGATGTCAGAAAATAAAAATCGCCTTTCTGGGTAAGAGCTGCCTTTTTTGGTATATTATACGCTATAGAAGGTGAATTTGCTAACTCCGCTCGGCGCAACTCATATTCAATTTTAGTGTTCCTTTGAACGGTGCGAGCACAGAGTTTATTTACACTTGCAGGTTGCCAGCTTTATCGCTGCCATGCAGTACGAACAAGGCTTTCCCAACAATCCAGCCGCCTACGGCCAGGCGTACGACCCGGCAGATTACGCGCCAACGCTGTATGCCCAGACTCCGCGTGGGCAGACGCCGTACGGGCAGACGCCGTACGGACAGACACCGTATGGGCAGACGCCGTACGGCCGGGGTGATTTCAGACAGGCTGGATCCACCTATTATGTCCCCGTCGGTATGTAACGTGAAACATTGCATTACTATGGTTGCTAGGATAGCTTACTCATAATTATCACTGTATAATACGCGGGGGACGCGGAACAATGTGAAGTAGAACGTTCTTTCCTGTCGTAGTGCTTTTTTCACATTGTTTCGGGCCCTACTACACCGTCGCGTATGTAAAACGCAGCGGCGAATTGTAAGATCTCGTTGCTCATTGTTATGCGAAAGCTTTGATTTTGAGATTGATTTCGAGCGTCGTCACACCCTAGAAAGGCGACCTCGCGGAGGTCTCTAACTGCGCATGCTTCGAATGTCCTACTTGCCAGCAGGTGACACTGCGGACAGACAATTGAATGTTTCCAGATAAATCACATTTGTCGAAGTATCCGCACAGAGGTCAACGAAGACGTCATTGCCGAGGTATTCGGCGTTAAGGACAATAGCAGTAGGATTACTGTATCTACGGTGGAGAAGAGTAAGATACGACCACTGGTACAATAGTGGCGCAAAGGGAGGGAACGCAGACAATGATTTTTAGAGCAATAAATTTCTTGTAAGATTCTATAGTTAACACGAACCTCAATACGTGCCGAAGAGAGGTAAGCTAAACCAGGTTAGTGGCACCTACCAGCACCCCGTTTTGAGGGAAAATGCCATATCATCCATCCATAAGTTAGGATAAGATCTTTCGTGCATATGAAGTGGTATGGAGGTGGAGTAGCGTCTTCTTAATTTGTTCCACGCTGATAACATTGTTTTTGTTAGAGAAGAATCAGTGATATATTGAGCTTCTAGCATGTTGATGGGGAGAGCATAAGGAATGCTGACGTCATCATGATCATGATTGTGATTGTCAACGCATAGCTACATGAGTGTTTGCGGAAATACGCCCACCTGCTTGGTCTGTATAGACTGCCAGTATGTACAAATAAATAAATAAAATAATGGTGGTGGTGGTGATGATCATAACAGACGGTGAAATATTATTGTCATGAGAATGGTAATCTTCCTTATGACGGTCATCGTCTGCAGCTAGCCGTGTCACCTTCTGCACTGAGGTGAAGATCGGAATGGTGGTGATTATCTTCGACATCTTCTGCTGCTGCTTCATGCAAGCGACTTAGACTTTATAATGCGGGGGAGAATCTTAGTGTTGTCAAGCTGTTTTAGAGGTTTCTCATTGTGCCTCAGCTTTTTTTTTTTTTTTTGCTCAACATCGCGTGAAATTCTACGAAACATATCGAGTAGTAGTGAGGCATAAATGTTTCCAGTAACTAAATACAGGGCATCAAAGACTCACTTAAGTCCGATGTCCTTGCGTTTCGCACGTAGGTGCGATGCAGCGGTGGCAATATTCGCTTGGACTTGTACGAATGGGCACCAACCCAAAGGGAGCGCTTATGTTGAATTGCGTGCCGTCAGTAGATTACGTATTTTCTCTAGAATAATAAAATCACCATACGGCGAATTCTCGAACTAGGTATACTACATGGGAGTTGCATACAAGGATCGTCTGTCCTTGCCGCTCCATTTGTGCCTGTAGTTTGCCTTCGCGCTGCACGTAGTAGTCCAACTACCCCTTTCTTATGCCTGGCTTAATCACAAGGAGATATCTCGCCGAACTCTTTTCTGTAAACGGCTATTTGTATATCGATTAGATGTGTCCTTCTTGAACCTACCGCTCTGAATCGATCAGTTATGACGTACCTTTACTGTTCAGATAAAAACTAGCACGCCGGTAGCCCTTCAGAATGCGCTGTTTTAAATCAATGCAATGTTCTTGAAGACAATCTCTATCTTGGCATGTTATCTACACGTTTCCGTATAGGGTATGTCAGTGTCTAACCTATTTCTAACTTCTTTCTAACCTGTTTCAAGCTTCTTGAATGGGCCGATGCTGAAGTTAGGGTTGTGTGAACTTAAGTGGCCCTGGGGCTACTGTGTGTTTGATGACTGTCATGATGATTGCAATCGTAATGATGATGGAGTTGATGATCAAGACGATTGCAAAACTGGTGATTTTGCCAATGTGATCGTGATTGTGATGGTGATAATGAGGATGATGATAAAAGACGACAAAAACTTGGAAGGTGATTCAACCTCTATTTGACGCCGATCAAACGTTGTCCCTCTGGCGCGGATCTCAGAATAAACCAAACGGTTCTACACCCCATTCTCACCTTAAGCTCGCTCAAGAAGATATTGTAGTTCATCGACTTCAAGATGACGTTGAATCGCCTTCCAACGTTTTTAACCATGTCAAGCAAGCTACTCAAGCTACTATGGGAGGTCCCATTTCAGTTTCTAACTACGGGACCTCCTTCTGTATATACTTAAAATGTAATTATTCCCATTTTTGTCATGGAAAAACTGATTCTGATTCTGAACTTCACTGTTGTTTGTGTCCATTTTTCTCGTAGAATCGAAGGAGGCCCAACCGTTGTAAGTATATCAATTTATCGTGCACTGCTAAACATACATCTGCTGAAACCGTCCGATCCATCTTGGCGATGCATCATAAAGATGGTTGCTCGAAAAGTTGAAACGTGTCAGTACTTCTCGAAAACTTTTAGCGTACTTTGGAGGATCTATGGAATAATGCCATCGCCATTGTAATGAAAGTGCCTAAGGTGCTTAGCATCATGAATCCCACAGGGCCTCTTGGTTAGCGTATGGAAAAAAATACACTATCAACATGCGCAGGCGAGTCAGGTAACCTAAATTACTGAAGACCATCTAAAAACAAGATGGTCGCTGCAGTGTAACGCTGACGCAAATACCGCTAATTTATGCGTGACAACGCATTCAGTGCTCACTATATGTTATTATATGCCTCATAGGCTCCAGGAATATCGTGTAACTGAGTCTAAGCGGGTACAGTTTGTAATATGCTATAAATATAAATCAAACATGGAATAGTTAAATATATTCCTGTTAAATAATCCTGATGACGTTAAATATACTTAAATATTTTCCAGCAAAGAACAGAAACTATATAATCCTAGTAAGGTAAAATACATTTAGCAGAAGGAGAGGTTAAACAGCTCACACCATAGTTACATATTTCTGTAAAAGTGAGTTACGCATGCCAGTAATAAAAACAATCAAACACAAGCCCTTAGTGAAGGAAGACACTAGGCAAATATTACGCAGATTTTTTTTTTCTTTGACGTAACCTTAAAAGATGTGACGCTGAGGATTGAGCATGCTGCAAAGTATAGCTAGACTGTAACTTATGCTAGAGCGTGCAAGATGGATCAGCGTACAGTGAGGACTAGGCTATTTACATTCTAGCGCATTTGTTACGTTGCGGTATGGCTATCTCGTTTGTACTATGTTAGCTACGGGGAAGGGACCAAGAGTCCCAATTTAATCGGAAATTGTCCGGATTTTATAGGTTCGGTCTCACTTTTATGGCCCCTATTCCACTCTCCACGAGAAAGTGTTGATATTGAGGGTGTTATGTTCATGTCCCGAGGCGCCATTGTCCACGCTGTGGTAGCAATGTGTTCGTGACCTCGGAGAATTCTCGTTCGCGAGTGTTTTGGAAAGTATTTTCTTTGGTAGTTGACGATGCTTACGTGCTCTCGGTCTGTTCATACACAAGTAACACACGTCATTCGTCCAGCTCATGTACGTAGATTCCTTGTGTATTTGACAGTAAAATAATTAATATAGCTATTATTCAACTGCGTAATAAAAAAAGCTGGTGCCATTGGGAGGCTACTACGGATATTTGTAGGCCATTTCAATTTGCACGTTTAGGTTACTCAGTCAGCAAAACAAACAATCAAATAAACAAAAACTGTGATGTGCATGTTTGCGTGTGTGAACGCCAGAAGGGTTTATGCCTTGCAGTAAGCGAGATTGAAATGCAGCTCATCGCCAGCGCTACATGCGGCAGCTAGCGCTAAAGGATGCTACATCAGGCAAAAGAGAGTGTAAATCGTGAAATTATCTCGCTAACGAGATCACCGAAAATATTTCATGGTGTTTACGCGACACACTCAAGAAAAAAATGACGTCAGTATGAGAAGCTTGCATACCCGCATCTCCTTTTCCACATGACGTCAGTATGGGAGTAGCACTAAGTTACACGTGAAGTACTTTAACAATACAGCTAGCTATACAACTTGTTCTTGGTCGAGTTGGTTGGTACGTGTAGAATGCATTGTAGCGCAAAGAAAGATGGACAAAGAAAAGGACAAGACACCACGGACGCTAACTCACAATTGGTTTATTGGGTTGCCCGAGAAAAGTATTGAAAATAATGGATACACATGTTAGAGAGCATGCGTACACGTTCTTCACTGCAAAAAAAGAAAATAGAGGAACATCTAAAAAGGTGTGCCTCACTACCACATAAGCAGATTGACGTGTCGATATCGCAATCTGTGCCTCTTTTTCCAATGCGATAAGCTTCCAAAAGTTCACGAGCAGTAGTGTCCTTACTTCTGCCTAGAACCTTAAGCTTATGCAACCGTGGTTTGCACTTGCAGGGCCAGGCAATGTGCAGGCAGAAGTACATTGCCTTTATTAATAGGTGACAGTTCTTGCTCCCGCACTCTGTAGTTAACCTACCTCCCGATTTGACATATAGGGGCCTTCCTACACGTCAGCGGTATCACATAGACGACACCGGTGGCGCATTTGACCCTTCCGCCTGGTGTGCTTCTTCTGGCAATCAAGCCTTCTTTGTTTGCAAAGAATGCGCGGACACGAGTTTGCGCGGCGCCGGAAGAAACTACTGGTACACCGTATATACCTGCTGGCGACCTTCTTCGTGGGCCACAGACGTACTCCCGGCATCTCAGCCCCGAAAAGAGATAAGGGCCGAAGTAGTCCCTTATGTGCATGGGATGTCCCGCATCATGAAGAATTGAAGGTCGCCAGTATAGGTGCGGTGTACCAGTAGTTACGTCTCAGCCTTCGTGACACTCTGGCAACCACGTGACCATAGTATTGCGGCAGAATGTACCGCAAGTTCCACAGCGCTCCATTGCATGCCGTCAGGTCGCACGGCTTCCTTCGCAGACGTCAATTTCCCGTGCCGTACTCGTGCTACCACGTGACCCGTGCCAACTTCGCTTTTCTTTTTCCTGGCGCAGAGGCGGTGGCGCGTGGCTGACCACAGCTGTACTCTGCACCACCATCTTGCTCCTGGTCGGCATCACACTCACCGTCCTGGTAGCCACGGCGGGCTTCGGTGAGTGCCATTTCCCTCGCCCGCCAGTTTCTTGAGGCACGTCGGCGTGCTTTGACTTTAATGTGGCAGACACTCGACATTTTGACTTTGCCATCCTCTGGCCCGCTCTCTCTCTCTGACAGCGGTGGCAACTTGAGAGGAAGCTCTGGCTCGGCGCCAATTCCTATTTCTCTATTCAAGCGCGTGACACGGAGAAAAATACTGATTTGAGAACTGCCGGACCGATACGAATAAAATTTGTTGCGTTTAAGAGAGAAAGCTAAACGGTGCGAGTACGCCAAGCAATGTCGAGTTTCCAGACGTATGAACGAAAAAACACCAAATCCTGCTCCTGTCAACAGTTTAATCAGGAAGACTGCCCTGGTTGCCGCAGGCCCGACTAGAAAAGAGAGAGAAAAAGAACTGGTGTTTTACGTGCCAAAACCCGCGATATGATTGTGGTGCAAGCCGTAGCGGTGGGATATATTTGGGCCACTTGGAGTTCTTTAGCGTGCACCCCAATGCATGGTACACGGGAGGGGGGGGGGGGGTTGTTGGGCTTTTTGCGTTACACCTGCACGGAAATGTGGCGATACCGCGGGCCGGACTCGATCCCGCACACTCGGGGCTTCTCAGCGTGACTCCCAAGCCAGTACGCCACCGTGGCAGGTATAACGGACTGAGCGGAGCGTCCACTTTGGTTTCATCGCTTTTGCAGCCACACTCACTGCGCGTCTCAGCCTCAAACGCTCATGCGCTTTGGTTTCATCGCTTTTGCAGCCACACGCACTGCGCTTCTCAGCCTCAAACGCTCATGCGCCGTCCGTATGCAGGAGAGCGCGACGGCGCAAGCGCGCTTCGAGTGTCAGCATGATTTCTACCACGAAAAAGCCACCAAGAAGAAAGAAGAAAAATGCTAGGCGACCCTAATCTTTGACTCTTTGCGTTATGTGTCTCTTAGTGGCACTCGCACCTCGGTGTTGGTGTTCTTTAAGTTGACTTTAGGTGAACGCAACGCACGAAATGGACTCGGAGGCAACTGTTTTCCAGTAATTAGCCGGTTAAATGTCATGCCACCTTCCTCGGTGTGACGTCATTAGTGAGGCCATTAGTCTCGCTTTCTACTTTCGCGTTTCTTGGAATTTCGCCGAAGTCGTGCTCACGTGGCGGGTCTCCAATGTGTACGATTCTGTGCTCTGGTGTGCTGTAATCAGTGATTTCGTTTGTAATTCCAATTATTCTAGACCCTTTGGTAACTCAACTTGTAACTCAGCTTATGCTATGATATCATATATATAACGAAATCCACGAATTTTGTGCCGTAGTAAATTATTTCATTGTTCTTTTCTGGTATCTTTTGAACTTCCTCCCCGATCGATCGTCTCAGGAGGCGAACCGGAAGCGCTGCGCAAGAAACAACGAGTGTCACCCGATGCTCATACCACTAAAAGAAAACGAAAGCGTTGTCGGCCTAGTTAAGATACGCGTGTTGGCCAAAAAAATAACTACCGCGCGTTGCGCCCGCAGGTGAAGCTCCTTCCACAACGGAGACGGATTTCGTGTTCATCGGCGGTTTCCCGCCTCCGAGACCAGTGGTTCGAGTGGCTATGGCCGAGCCGTCAACATCGAGTACTCCTGCTGTCACTACGGAGCCTGCGGGAGAGCCTCCCATCAAGGTCTCCATACCGGAAGTGGGCAAGTCTATCGCTTTGAAAAATCAGAGAAATCGCGTTCGATTCGTTCGCACTAGGATGTGGCAAAGTGAACAAAAAAAGTGTCTGTGTGAAGTTAGGTAAGCTGTGCACGTGGTAGAGGTACATATATATATATATATATATATATATAAAATATATATATATATATATATATATATATATATATATATATATATAGGATATCTCCAATGCTATTCACAGCGTGTTTACAGGAGGTATTCAGAGACCTGGATTGGGAAGAATTGGGTATAAAAGTTACTGGAGAATACCTTAGTAACTTGCGATTCGCTGATGATATTGCCTTGCAGTGTAACTCAGGGGACCAATTGCAATGCATGCTCACTGACCTGGAGAGGCAAAGCAGAAGAGTGGGTCTAAAAATTAATCTGCAGAAAACTAAAGTAATGCTTAACAGTCTCGGAAGAGAACAGCAATTTACAATAGGCAGCGAGGCACTGGAAGTCGTAAGGGAATACATCTACTTAGGGCAGGTAGTGACGGCGGATCCGGATCACGAGACGGAAATAATCAGAAGAATAAGAATGGGCTGGGGTGCGTTTGGCAGGCATTCTCAGATCATGAACAGCAGGTTGCCATTACCCCTCAAGAGAAAAGTATATAATAGCTGTGTCTTACCAGTACTCACCTACGGGGCAGAAACCTGGAGGCTTAAGAAAAGGGTTCTACTCAAATTGAGGACGACGCAACGAGCTATGGAAAGAAGAATGATTGGTGTAACGTTAAGGGATAAGAAAAGAGCAGATTGGGTGAGGGAACAAACGCGAGTTAATGACATCTTAGTTGCAATCAAGAAAAAGAAGTGGGCATGGGCAGGACATGTAATGAGGAGGAAAGATAACGGATGGTCATTAAGGGTTACGGACTGGATCCCAAGGGAAGGGAAGCGTAGCAGGGGGCGGCAGAAAGTTAGGTGGGCGGATGAGATTAGGAAGTTTGCAGGCATGGCATGGCCACAATTAGTACATGACCGGGGTTGTTGGAGAAGTATGGGAGAGGCCTTTGCCCTGCAGTGGGCGTAACCAGGCTGATGATGATGATGATGATGATGATGATGATGATGATGATGATGATGATGATGATGATGATGATGATGATATATATATAATGCAACTGGTGGTCGTCTGCTTCGGATCATCGTCATTTGCACATCGCTCCTTGAAGAGGCAGGACGTGTGTGGAGTGTTGAGCTCCTGAGCAACATCTTGCAATGTGGTGAACGCGGTTTAAAGCGGGGATCCGGGTCGTCAAAGAGATGCGACCTAATGATAAAGCATTGCTGTTGTATTTACGGCTAAATATCAGTTGAATCCTTATACTAGAAATAAAAGGAAGTAAAAAAAATAAGGCGGCACTCGTGGTGGTGGCAAGGCACACAAAATATATCCATGGGTGAACGAATGGATACGTCATTCGGAACGACAATGGTTTAAAGCTCCAGGGTAGGCCTCAAAATTTCAAGCATTGTTGGAGGCACAGTTCTGTGCAATTAGCTTGAGCTGCTAAATAACAAACTGGCGTAGAAATATGTAGCACGAGCTGTTTGTGGTTTTTGTTCGTGCACTTCGTGGCTCGTCAGTTCGTATATTTAGAAGCAAACGTGCTTGTTAACTATTCATTTTGTCTTGTGGCGTCACCCGCTGATTTTAGCTGGCGAGAAAGAAAAACGCAGATAGCTTTAGTTTCTAAATATGTGACCCTATAGTCTGGTCACAGTTGATGCGTCACTTCATCTCTCTATTGAGGTAGTCAGTTTTCACAGATGAAGTTGCACTTGAGTATTGATTCACAGAGAAAAAATCAGAAGTCCATAAAATGCAATGCAACTAGCCAATGGGAAGTGTGAATTTGTGTTTATAAGGGGTAGTACTCTCCGGCGATCACTTTCGGACATAGTTTCACTTTCGCGAAATTTCGCCGCGCGACTACGACTGGACGCGCGAGAATCTGTCAAATTCTCCAATGTCGAAGTTTCGGACCAATCAGAGACGCTGCAGAAGCCCTCTGAACCAATCACAGCTGACGAAATTGCGAATTGGACAATACGGCGGAATTCTGACGTCATCCTCAATAGCACACCTGGGCTAGCTGGCGAAATTTTGTGCAAGTGATCACCCGATAATAGCACCCCCACAACTTCTCTAAACTCTAAAAAGAGAAAATTAAAAGTCCATATAGGAGAGAGAGAGAGAGAGAAAGAAAGAGAGAGAACGAATGATAAATGAAAGGCAGGGATAGGTTAACCAAAAAGTCCATGGGAGGGTAACGAAGCCTATTGTAAGTTGAGAGTTACTGTGGGTGCGTTCCAATCCAGGCCGGCATTGTAGACAGTCCACGTTGCAGGTGATAAGACAACTTCGCGCGGAAATAGCAGAATGCATCTGGAAATGCATGGAAGACGTGTCTGCCACGTGGCGCCACCTCGCTTTACTTTAGCGCATTCATGTGTGAATCAATGAAAAATACTATGTAGCTTACGTTAGGCCCGTACGAAAATGTAACTACGTGGCCCTGTGTGCGGACGTCCCTCCCGCCAAGTTTTTAAGGCTTCTCTCAGTCGCCATCTTGTTTTAGACAGCGAAGTTGCCTGCATCGTTTTTGACTTCGACGCTCTTTTCGCGAAGCTGCGTCTTTCGCCGGCTTCGTCAGGAGTGGAACGATACTTAAGATGGCTGCCACACGCTAAGCTGTCTATCTAGCCGTCTGCGGCGTGCATTTGCGCGCAGCCTGCATAGACTGTCTAAAATCTGCGTGAACGTTGAAGTTTGTCGTTGCCAACACTTTTCTTGCGCAGTAATCGACAAGCAGCCCATGGTGTGTACCATGGGCGATAGGCTTGTCTCGAAGCTGCAGTTCCCAGCCGACGGGCTGTGCGACTTCATCTTCTTCGACTCGCTGTACAAGGGAGGCCGTAACGTCCTGACCAACCCGAGTACCTACGACAGGAGCCTCGACACCTTCCTCAACGACAACCGCGATTACCGACGCACAGCACTCGGCGTCGGCTTCGCGTTCGAGTGAGTGGACGCCGCCATATTCGCCCAGCCTAAAGATACACTAAAATCATAGAACAATTGTTTCGAGGTGTATTAGTGAATCACTCTTCTGCGATAAACAAAGAAAATAAAGAAAATGCCAGGACGCTTGCTCAGCCAGAGAAGACCCAAGATTGAAAGAGCAAGCCCCATAAACTTCCTAAACTAGCGACACTCTCCTCCTCCGCATTCACTCCCCCTCGTTTGTCCTCTCTTTCACGCTCCCTCCTCGACCGTGGCGCGGCCTACATTGCTCGAGCGTAGCAACGGCGACAACGTGCGCACCTCGTCATTCCGTAGACGCTTCTAGAGGGAAAATGGCGCTGATGCACAGCGTTAGGGCCCACGTGATGCTATTAGGCCAATAGCGACGTGGCGTCGGCCTCGGTCGGAGCGCGCGAGGAGGAGGCGGCATTCTTCAAAGCGTGCTACTACTTTACGAAGTTTAAGGGGCTTTATTGAAAGATGGGTCGCAACGCCACCTTGCGGATACCTCAGCAGCTCTCCGTGAGGTCGTGGATTTTGACGCCGTCGGCCCTGGCCTGAATATCGCTTTCCATCCGTAAAAATGGTTCACATCGAATTCAAAAGCGAAAGATTTAACTAGACAATTCGAAGGACTTCTACCGAGGCACTACGGCCCAAATTCGAACATGCACTGTACTTACTCGCTGAATGACGCGCGACAGGAAAACTTAATGTAGGAATCCCGATAAGCGCAATTCTCGGGAGTCACGCCGCTAGGCGTCTTGTCGCCAACGGTGGCCTGAACTTCCACGTTTACATAAGAGTAAACTCTACGCCGGTGTAAAATGAACTGGAGGTGGCGGAAAAGAAAGTACTCATGTTAGTACTGCACCTGAACTGAAGCGTTGCATCCCATGGGAATGTCACCTATTGTGAGGACAATGTAAATTACAAATAAATACATAAGGAAAGAAAAATCTTCGTGTCAGCCCCGCCCCTTTGGCGGCACCTTAGAGCGAGTCGTAGGCTCCACGGCGGTCCTGTGAGTGCTGACCGGTCGAATACGCTCTTCGTAGTCGACGAACTGTTTCTGCTGAAGGAGTCTTCTAAGGCCCAAACAACGAAACATTCCTTTCCTTCGACCGCTTCCTAACCTTATGTGAGGCCTCCTGACAGCGAAGGACCGATGGAGGAATCACGCGCACTCTGAGAGTTCCCTTCAGCCCTCCTTGCGCAAGGAACAGTTGCCGCGCGTCTGCGTTCGAGAGCATCTCTTGCGCTGTATAGGTTACGCTGTAAAACCACAATTCCCGACGGGGACTGCTGAGGAGCCCATTACGAAACTGTGCAGCAAGCTCTTTCGCCAACACTTTCGACGGAAGAGAATGCGCCCGGGAATACAAATACCGAGCCGTTATTTCGCTAAGCTCGTATTTCACAACGACGCCCTGTGGCACGTAAGCTTTTAGACGTGAAACGTCTTTCGGTTCCGTCAGCACAGGTGGTCGCCTGCTAAAACCGTATGTCACAAAAAAAAATATCACGCTTTTATCGCTTCCATCTTTGTAATCGTACTATCCGCGTGCTTTACTTTGGTACCATTGCGTAGAGGAAGATAACACATTACTATATAATCCATGCGTGGCGAGTATAGATGGCGCCGTCGTCGCGCCATTCGTGACGCAATCGCTGCTAAACTTACCCTCCTCCTGGGCGTTCAGAGTGGCGTACATCGGCAGTACGTTTGTCGGTACGAGAGGGAGTGGTCGCATTTGTGAGAGCTCGCTACCGTAATATAGCTCTAATTCGTCAAACTCAAACCTGTCCTCGGCAAGAGTTATAAGGCTTTCAAGTCTGAAATTTGTTGCAGAAATTCGACGGTCGCTCGGCTATGGCTCCCACGTGTTCAAAATGCGGGGCCCACAAATGGTGAAAAGATGTTCGGGTAGTGACACACACGGACGACGATTCGCGCGGCCCCCACCTATGACCGCGGCGGGCCCACCGTAATAAAAGGGAGCGAACACGATTGGCAAGATTAGACTTCAGAACCTCGACAAACCGTGTCGTCAGTTAGGCATCTGAGCCTCGTAATGCGCGAATATATGGCACACGTGTATTTGGCTACGTCCGTTTGTGTATACCTAGTGGCCATGCCCCATCTGCAGCACGATCAAGACACCTTTCACGTTCCTCACTGAAGAAACGTCCTGGACGCAGAGTACCGTTTTTTTTTTCTGCAGCTACTTGTCGACAGTGGAGGAAGATTTGAAAGTGAGGAACCCAAGCCCACTAGCACCCTTCTGGAATCAGGACATTTTCCACGCCGGGATCATCGACACTCCCAAGTTGACGGTTCGAAGTCGGACGAAAGCGGCCATTGCCACACTGAAGGTACGGTTCCGCATTTCGCTATTCCGCTTGTGGGAAGCGGAAGAAAAGGCGCTTAATTATGTGATACGGCAACGAATGAGTACGACCGTTATATCTACCGCAGGTGCATCGCCTACGTAGAATTATGCCATGTTTCATACTTAGTATAGGCAACACTCCGAAATCGATGCAAGTATAGTCCGGTTTGTAGAAGCCTCACTCCGCACATTTCACAGTGAATTCGTTTTCGATCTACAGTGCAGTCTGCGGAATACCTACTTCATATATTGAAACTAAATATTGTAACCAGTGGCTAATACAAATAAATTTCGAAGCTCATGCTCTGCCTTACTCGAGACCATGGATGACTTGCTTTTTTTCCCCTAAAAACGTAAAGAAAATGTTCTTGTGCTTGCCGCGACATCGCTTTTACTCGAATTTAGCACAATGGCCGCATTTCAAGACTTCGATATTCCATTAAAAAACCTCACACGATAATTTTTATATTATCAAGGAGAAAATGCGCATCTAGTGTCGTGCAAGTCTCTCGCTGTAACGTCAAAATAATGGCGGCTATGACGTTGCCCGGCCACTTCCCGCCGTCTGCTGCACGGAAAAGCATCTCCTGCCAGATGTTTCCATTCCTCGCCGAGGTGTGCGTTGCGGACATCATGGCGCGCAGAGAAAAGGAAAATTCGCATTTTATTGCTGACAAACGAGGCAACTACAGTTCCAAGTGTCAGTTCGAAGAATCTGTGCTACAAGGTGCTATCTTGGTGCGAAAGTGTATCAATTCCAAAGCAGCGGGGAGCGCAAAGCCCTTCATAAAGGCTTTCAAGGAAACAACGCAGGCCATTGCATGCCGAGGAACTAAGAGAAGCTTCACACTATTTTTAATCGACCAGGCAAGTAACCGGGCGACCGTACAAGAGGATAGTCTAGAAGAATTCGAAATCCCAAAAGTAAAGCAGGAATAAGTAAAGAAAGCCTTGGAAGATATGCAAAGGGTGAAGGCAGCTAGGGACGATCAGGTAACAGCAGACTTATTGAAGGATGGTGGGCAGATTGTTCTAGAAAAACTGGCCACCCTGTATACGCAATGCCTCATGACCTCGAGCGTACCAGAATCGTGGAAGAATGCTAACATAATCCTACGCCATAAGAAAGGGGACGCCAAAGACTTGAAAAATTATAGACCGATCAGCTTACTGTCCGTTGCAACAAACTATTTACTAAGGTAATCGCAAATAGAATCAGGAACACCTTAGACTTCTGTCAAGCAAAGGACCAGGCAGGATTTCGTAAAGGCTACTCAACAATAGACCATATTCACACTATTATGCTATGTCCGCATTACGCTATCTTCGTGTTAAAAGTCAGTAAAAGCAAAACAGAGTTGAGTGCAAGAAATAGAAAAGAAAAGGAAAGAAAGGATTTTCGATAATGGTGCAACACAGGCACTTCGATCGCCATCGAACACAATCTCAGTCGAAATTTTCGATCCCAATCGGGCTCGATGCGGTTGCAAACTCAGTGTGTGTGGCTGCGTGTTACTACTGGTATGTACTGGTATGCGCACAGATTCTTGCCTCTTTCCTCCAGGCGCGCGCGAAACCAAGATGTCTGCGAGACGTCGTGGCAAGACTTCAGCGAGCGAAAAGGTTAAGCTTCATGTGTGCATTTCCACCTACTTCTCCTCGGTGCGGGAGACGCCGGAGGTGTCTGTGTGTGCGTGGGTGCGGGTCAGTGCCTTTCCCTCTGCTGCGCCACTGGCGGTTGCAAAATCCCTTGAGCTTACTTCCACGAAGTTCCATGTGCACAGCTGCGGTCCCAAGCGTGGAGAACTAAAGCCTCTTAAACTTCGTAAAGTAGCGCCGCGCTTTGAAGAATGCCGCCTCCTCCTCGCGCGCCCTGGCATCACGTGGGCCCTCGCGCCGTGCTTCAGCGCCATTTTCGCTCGAGAGGCGTCTATAGATTGGCGAGGAGCGCACGTTGGCGCCGTTGCTACGATCGAGCGGTGTAGGCGGCGCCACGGTCGAGAAGGGAGCGTGAAACAGAGGAAGAACGAGGGAGAGAGGAACGAGGAGGGGTGAAGGCGGAGGAGGAGAGTGCCGCTACTTTACGAATGTTTAGGGACATTATGGAGAACGTCCGCCCCCTTATCCTCCTAGGCGAGGGCGTTCCGAAGAGGCTACGAAAGACGCCCCCACCAAGCGGACCACAGCCTTTAGCACACAAGCCAGAGCGTTTGGGTCGCTCGCCGCCACCGAGCTTGTAGAGCTGATCGCTCCGTAGTGATGTAATTAAACGTCTCTTGTTCTTTGTTACGTCGCTGCCGTGTCTTCTACCTGGCATCTTCGGCACTCGTGAGTCGCTGCAAAATGGAGTCAGCAGCACGATGGTATCAACAGGGTGCCCGTCTTGAACCTGGGGTTAAGGTAGAAGTGCCGGACGCCGTAAAATTAGGGTGTTGCATTTCGCCCTTTTTATCATCAAATAACGACTTCGCGCTCGCCCTTGTTCTGTTCTGGCTCAAGTTTCCCAGCAAGATCCAATTTTATGGTTCAGATTCTTCAACACAGTAATAGTCGCTTAACACGTCTGCTTTGTCAAAGAAAAAACAATCCGCCTCCATTCCACCATGTGAAGTTGGATGTACAAGGAAGCTGTTGCCGACGTTAGACAACGTTAGACAAGCACCACCACCGCAAGTGACGGACGTCACGCGTATACGCACGTGCGCAGAAGTGCAGCATAGCTCATCATTCTTCTAGGCCCTCCGCCAAGCGCAAGTGCCTTATTGAAATAATTGAATTTCTGAAAGTAAATTGCCTCAGAAACTTCGCACAGTACGACTTACACGCGATCTGTAGCCATGGTAGATTCGGACTGTAATTCGAGCATACGAGAAAAGATTATTTTGTTACGCAGAAACACAAAGGCAAAGCCGCTTTCCAGCTGCCGTTTGAGGTGTGTCCGAGTGGCTGCTGCCGATAGGTGGTGGTACTTTTATTGGGTGAACACGAGCCCACCAAAGATCCTGACCAGCTAGAGGCTAACAGCTTCGCTGTAAAACTTCGATTTGCCATCGTCTGCGCCCTTAGTGAAGTTCACTTCTCTCCCTGCCTTTCCCCTTTCCTCTATCTCTCTCTCCCTCCATCCGATAGGCAGTGGATGCCAGTATCGAAGGCGACGGTCTGGCGTGCAGCGAACTGCAGGGATGAGCACGTGACGTCATAATCCTGTTGTTTGGCAGATTACTTAACACGACAACCTTATGCGTAGAGATCATGTCCTTTCCTTTCTTGAAAACCTGGCAAGTAACAGTGCCAGGTGTTATATCGAGATCTAACAAGTAAAATGCGATCGTGCTGGGAAATTTGATCAAGAACAAAGCAAAAGCAAGGTAAATACAGTTATTACTATTACTAAGCAGTCAGTGCTGTGTGCATATCCTGGAATACATTGTATCGCATTGGAAACGACTGTGTACCTCCAAGCGGTTAGCTTTCCGCGGAATTTGATTAAGAGGTTTGGCTACTAAGAGTTGCATAGATCAACTGAAGTTGCTTTTTCTTTTTCTTTTTTTGCAGATGATAAACCGTCTGCTCGACACTCTGAGAGAGCGGGGCAACTTTTCAATCACGGCGCTGGCTCTTCCCCATCCGGAGTTGGACTGGAGCTTGGCCTTTGCCATGGATTTCAAGTCTGTGTCAAACCACACTTATGGGTTCATACAGGGAGCATAGTTTGTTCCCTTGACTCACACCCACGCCCTAAAAGGGACCCTGAAAGACTTTTCTAACTAATCATAAAATAGCCTCACTATTAAATGGTCCCACGAATCACAGGCCGCGAAAAATTTTTCGTATCCCTGAAGTATAAGGGGAGTTATCGCACCGATACCTGCTTTCTCACTTTTCGTCTCCGCTAGAACGCAGGAAGCTACACAGCGGGGAAGCCACGAGGGCAAAGCCCTGGTCGAAAGTTGAGTAATTGTAATTGTAATTGTAAATTTGGAATTGGCGCCTACGCTAATGACAAAGATGAAATGCCTTTTCTTTCTTTTTGAGATCACACACACACACACACACACGCATATATATATATATATTCGCCTAGTGCTTGTGATCAGCCTTCGATTACGACATTGCGCATGCGAAAGCAAGTGTCTATTCACTGCTTGGGACACCAGGTTGCTAATTGCTTGCTCCATGCAGTGCAATAATATTTGTCTCACATGTTTAAGGAGCTTAGGTAACAGATCCGAACAGTTTATTGCGATGACATATAATATGCGCAATCCAGGCGCATTTTTGTCCCCTCCGTCGAAGTTGCCGTGATAACACCGTGATAATTGCGATAACACCGTCGCCGTGCATCATATGCTGTATGTGCGAGTGAGCGCACGCGAGGGGAGCCAATGATCGCGGGTCAGTTTGGCGCGCGCGAAGCAGGAAAGCGGAGTGCAAACGCACCGTCTTCCGTCGCGCGAAAGGCCGTGGGGGGAAGGGAGCGACGGAGGGAGGGGGCGGCATTAGGCTCCGGCAGCAATTGCGCATTTCGCGACCGGAAGGGAGGTCAACTGACGATCGCGGCTCAATCTCGCGCACGATAGGGAGGAAAGCGGGGAGGCTGCGCAGGAGGGAGGGAGGGGAGGGGCACGGCTCGGATTCTGCTAACAAGTGCGTGCTTTGCACGGTCGCGCGCGCCGTATCTTGAAAGGGATCTGCAGACAACTCACACCTTTGTGCGCGCCGTGTTCTCGCCGCTCTTGCATTGAAGCGATTGACAGCACGAAGGTCACTTCGCTCGTTGCTGCTGCCGCGCTTGCTCACACCAGCTTTTTCACAGCGAGTGTCCGCGGTCATCGAGTGTGATGCGTTCATGTCTGCTCGTGCGCGCCGACACCATTCTTGTTCAGTTAGTAAGCGAATGTTTCTAAGTTTATACAGCCGATAAAACTACTATCGTTACTTCGTATAGCTGTCTACTAATTTGCTACGCTATCGATGCTTCGGGTTTCGGGCGGAAATGGGTCTTTCTTTTGCAATGTTGAAAAAGTGTTTCAGGCCTCTGTAAGAGTCAAAGATTGAATCCCTGATGGGGACAAGGGAAATTTTCTGTTATCGTGACGTTTTCTGGCGATTGAGTCTGGTCGTAGCTTCGACGCATGGCATCAAAAACCCACGAAATAAATTTTTACTGTCATCGCTGTCAAACTTCGCTTCAGATATTTAGGTGTACACCAGGTGGTTAGCATTAACACACTATTCACGGTGGTGTTTGCTTTGCGCACTCCATGAATGTATTTAGGAAATAAAAAGGTACAGAGGAGAAAGGGCGCTGACTTTCGAAATGTCTCGTTGCAAATGCTGATACCCGAAAAGGGCGCCGTCTAGTCCAGTGATGCGAAAAATATTATCAGGAATGGCTCGTACCCCCGTAAGCAAGCAAGGATGCAATGGCTGAATATTAATGAAGAAACGACAAAAAGAAAGAAGGAACGAAATAACGGAATAAAGAAGAAGAAAGAACGGAAGAACCATTAGGTAGTGCATTAGGTGCTCGCATGTTTCGTTGAGCAGGTCGACCTACAGCGCCATACGTTTACTTCACACTGCGGCTCATAATGTCTTGCAGGAAGCCCGACACCTCCGACGGAATAACTTAATGCATTACCACGTGTGCAGCAGGCTTTCGCCTTCACGTGTTACAGGTGCGTAACATGCTGCCGATATTTTCGAAATTCCGAATACCAGTCCAGTAGTCGTTGGTATACAATTCGTATTCGATTGGGAAATGTGTTATTTGAACTTGCGGGATATTCGTTTCGCTTGGAGTGTGAGCGATGACAACACTAAAGCGAGTCTACAGAAAGAAAAAAAAAACGGATGCAGGTGGTGACCGTTCCGAGTGATTCTGCTGCAGGGAAGAGTTGCTGCGTAGAAACGCCAGTTGTTGGGCAAATGCATAGAGCCAGCGTGCGTCTCAATAATTTCCTGTGAGTTACTGAGGGCGCCTCGCATTTAGGCAGCTCACAAATTTGTTTTCCCATTTAGGCGATACAGTTTAATATATGTGCAATCTCTCTGTGCTTGCATCTTTTTGAAATGATGTGCGGTGCTCTAGTAGTACCCTTTGTTTTTTAAACAAGCACACCACTCTGCTGCGTGCATATCGTGGCGTGCTGTTCCTATTTTATTACGTCACCGCGATTGCGCGCCGGGTGCCATCACGTGTCCGTAGTTTCGCATTTACAGACGTCTCAGTTCATCGCAGGTCCGGTTGTAAACGGTGGCGCATTTATCAGGCGATGGATATAGGTCTTTCTTAAGTAGCTACCATCTGACCTCTATCATTTATATTGCTAAGAAATGGTGAAATATTCCGTATATGATTCGATATTCGAAGGCCGTTTTTCTTCTACATTCTTAATCGATTCGATTGGGAAATTCCTCTATTGCAATACTACCCGCCGTGGTTGTTCAGTGGCTATAGTGTTGGAATGCTAAGCACGAGGTCGCCGGATCGAATCCCGGCCACGGCGGCGGCGTTTCGATGGTGGCGAAATGCGAAAACACCCGTCTACTTAGGTTTAGGTGCACGTTAAAAAACCCCAGGGGGTCCACATTTCCGGGGTCCTGCACTACGGCTTTTCTCACAATAAGATTGAGGTTTTGGCACTTAAAGCCCCATAACTTAATTTTTTTCTATTCTAATGCTCCTAGGTAATGAAACGTTAGGCAGAATAGTTTTTTCATAAGAAGCCAACAAACACTGACACAAAGGATAACATATAGGGGTAATTACTTGTGCTTAATGAATTAATTTTAAAGAATGATAAATTAATGGCAATGAAAGTGGCTGAAAAGACAACTTACCGCAAGTGGGGAACGATCCCAGAACCTTGCGAAGGTTGTGGGATCGTTCCCCACTTGCGGCAAGCCTTTTTTTTTTCATTCACTTTCATTTCCATTAATTTATTGTTTCTTTATTTCATTTACTAAGCACAAGTAATTTTCCTTATGTAGTCCTTGGTGTCAGTTTTTGTTGGCTTCTTATGATGTGACTACTAAAAATCGGGCCCCTCCGTTAACCCCTTTTTCTTCTCGTTTATAAGGCAGAGTGGGGAATTTCCCAATCGAAAAACACATCGCGCTGCTTGGCTTGTCTTTCGACTTGCGTTCAAGGATGTCGCGCACTAAGTTCTCTTCGTTATTATTTGTTTTCATCCGTCTTCGTGAAACAGGGACCTCCGTTTCACCCCGGATCTGTTCATCACCTATGGTCACTACCGGTTCGGCGACAACACCGTCCCGCATTGCGCCGTCATGCCGCCAACGCGTCACCCGTTCGACTCTCCGCCGAACGACATCGCCAGAGACTACGACTTCGACCTGGTTGGCACATGTTTTAATCTACGCTTACGCAGCGCCCAACCGCGTCGCAAACGAGGGCGTCAGTTAACTTGAATATTCAGTGATCTTTTACCGTTGACGAATTACCGGGTTTCCGGAGCTGGCGGGCGCAGCAGTTGCTAGCGACGTGCCCGTGACGCTTTGGCCAATCACAACGTATTTGAAGTATTTCTGTGCTATGTGAGCATTGTCGAGGAAGTAACATTATATGCGAGCGGAGAAATAATTTTCCTCGGCAACCACTCCACCGATATTGATCACGTTTGTTGTATTCAAAAGAAAAATTAAAGTATAGTACTTGATCAGAACGTAATATTTATTTATGGCAGTCATTTCCGCATGAGCATTGTTGAAATGTGTAAAATTTGAGAAAGCGCAACTATCAAGTCTACAACTCTGGCATGACAGATGACATCGCAATTCTGTAAACTGCGTCTAATAGTTCATCCAAAGCCGACATAATTGATGTAGTATGCATGGGTTCCAAAATTCCACTAACGCGCAACTAGGACTTTTGCTGAATCATTGTCAGAATCACAACAAATTCACGTAAGCCGTAACTTCATCTGCTGATTTTGTCCGGTTTAGATCATCTAACGGACCCGGCTGACAGAACTGCGGTACCTGTTTTTGTTGCTGAGTAACGGATTTGTAAACTTCGTGCTGACATTTTAAGTGCCTCAGCATTTCTATGCTTATCCACGAGGAAATCCGTCCGTCCGTCCCTATGTCACGTAAGGCGAATCGCTATAAAAAAATTAGCATAAAAGAATTAGCATAAATAAATTTGAGAAGAAAAACGTTGGCGGTGGTGAGTTTCGAAACTACGAACCATGCACAGTAGCCGAGTGTCTTACCCCATTGAGCTAAACACCTATGCTTGCCGAGGATGAATATATTTGAACCATATAACCATGTGGTACCGGTGGTACAAAACAAATGTCAAAGGAGAACAGTTTCATGAAGGCCCTGTTGAAAGATTTGGTGATGGTTAAATAAAGGCCACCTCTATAGGACCACATGTAGAGCAGACTTGGAGTATTTATCGACATCGGGAAAATTCTGACATAGCGGAAATTTAATGCCAAACACGCACCGTGATGGTTACCATGTGGATTTGCCTAATCTTCGTACTTGCGGCTTTGGACGTTCCTGTGGCTGTTTACTACGCTTTTTACGCCTTTACTGGCCTGAGTTTCGAAGCAATCTTCTTTTCATCCTGTACGCAGGAGGCAACGAGCCTCTGCGCATGTGCAGGTTTATTGTGAATTGTTGCATTCAACGCAGTGGTTAGTTGAACTGTAATCGATTTCTAATCTCGCAAAGCCGTTTTAAACCATAAGGACGAAGTTTAGGCCAGATTCCTGCAGAAACCATCGCGCGCGTGCTGACTGAACCGACATGCTTGCAGCTCCAGTGTAGACACTGTAGCTACACCGTTCCCGCTAGTAATTTTTTTTTTGGTGGGAAGCTCAATGGCCCCTGGCACCCACTTTAAAATGAATTACACCCTCAAAACTGAATGAGGCCGTCACACAGTCTATATATCACACCGTCACACCTGTGGGGTGTAAGGCTGTCAGGTGCGACCTACTCTCAGAGTTTGTGTCAATGAGCCTCGTCGGGCTCTCAACGATCTAGTTTCTGTAGTTTCCGGCAAGAAGTAACAGTGACGCTTTCATCAGTTTCCAAATCGAAAAGGTTATCTTTCCGAGAACTCGTAGTGACCAACCGATACTCGTCTTTCGAACTTGACATTTTGCGTGGAGATTTCTCCATATCTGCGCTATCAGAAACCACAGTTGCTGGGTCTAACATTTTGTTGTTGTCGACCTATAGTGATCTAGAAGTAAATCCGCTAGGAATATTTCAGGAACACTCCGCATGCAACCGTCCCATTGCAAAGGGACGCTCACCAGCAGCAGCAATTCTCGCAAGACCCGCTTATCGTATACAAAACATTGTGAACGTTGTCGCGATTGTGATGGCGCGATCGGGCGTGTCCAACCAAATCGGACATTCCACGCGTAACGTGTGAATAGTGTTGTACAATTCTCATTCTAGGCGGGTACAAGGGATTGGTCTTGAACGCAACGTCGATGAACGTGTAAATACGGCACTAACTTGCGCCTCGCGATGAGATTCGACGAGGGCAGATTAGGCGCGCCGGAATCGCTCCTACTTCAATGATATTCTGTGTTCCGATCGTGTGTTTACCTAATGTAGATTGATTGTGCCATCTTTTTTGGGAGCCCTTCTGCCTGCTTAGCATCGCTAAACCGTGACAAAATTGTTATCTGAGATCCTGCGTAAAAGGCGTGTGGTCCCACATAAACCCATTCGATCGATCATGATCTAAGGCATACGGTTGCTATTTAATATAGGACAGCTTATGCGACGTACTTTCGTTCCTTTAAAGGGTCACTCACGTGTTGAAATTGCTTAAGTGACTCATGCTTCGTTTTTTTAATGCGGAAGTATTACATGCCCAACTGAGCGAAAATCTGTTGATGTCGGCGTGGTGGAAAGATGGCCCCAATAACGGCTAAAACGGGCCGCTAACGAAAGATCCAGCATTACCAACTTGCCCGTTCAGCCACCCTTCTGAATGATTCAGTTACAGATCTTGGTTTTTAGAAGAAGCAATTTGCAGCTTTTCTTGAAGTTTGACGCGATCTGAGCCCCAATTGTTCTAATTCTTTTAGCCGCAGAAGCCAATCACTCCTTCATCGTCCATACTTGGTAACATGTACATTATAATTGAAGCAATATAACTATTATATATGTATAGACAAACTATGATTCGCTACTCTGCAGTCGACCTCCGTGTACAACCTTCGCGAGCTCTACGCCTTGGGCACGAACACCAGAGGCCTCGTGTCCGTGACCTTGAAGGGGCGTTGGACAGAGCCCGCGTTCCCTGATATCGTGGACTTCTATACGCGATGTTTATCTGACCCAGACATCGAGCCGTTCGGCAGCTACACAGAGGTAAGCGAGCGTCGCGTAGATTGGCCAATAGGAAGTGTTCCAACGTCTATGGGAAGCACTCCGCACACCATTGTTAACGACGTGGTGTTCTGGCGAAGACACTGGACATTCCAGGGGAAGGTGTCCCGACTCCTCCTGGAGTGTTCAGTTGACGTGGCCTTGGCCTGCGATGGATAGTGTATAGCAGACTAATTTCAGCGCGTTGGCGAAGTTGCAGATTAAGAAGGCATTGCGCGTGGGCTGGGTTCACTGGCTCATGTGGCTCACGTGGTTCATGTGGTTCATACGGTTCATGTGGCATGTGGTGGTCCACTGGCTTTTGTCGTGCGCCGTCTCAGTGTGCGAGTCGTCTTGTTCACTCGCTTTCCTCCTCCTCCTCCCCCGGTTCCTCGTCGTCATAGTGTATTATGAGCCATGGCGATAGCGTGGCCTCCGAAGGCTTCAGCGTGCCCGCCTACGCCAACGGATCTCGAAGACCGTGGCAGCGGCAACGTTGGAGGAGTATATCCCCTTTATTAGAGGACTGATGCGTTGGAAGGGGAATATTTGTTGCAGCGGGCATACTTAGATAACGTTCGTTGTTTCACTGCATAATTCCGTGGAGAACAGAACTAGTCGCCAGCACATCTGTGGCGGTCGTGCAGTCAACTACAAATGTTGACGGACCACGGGATATCACAAAACGTTCAATTTCCGAGGAGCGTTTAACAGTGGTCAGTAAAACCGAACATCAAAATATTGTTCGCATGTGCTGGTAGAAGCTGTAAATGCGAATACTATAAGTTGCGTTGTGAGGCTGCCTAGATGTTAATTTTTTTTCTCTCGGGTGACGTGTTCCGTAATATCTTGTGGTTGAATGTACATGTGGCTATAAAAGCTTGTTCATTACGTGTGTTGCCTCTACAGAGGCGCGAGTGGCGGCGTATAGAAAGCGACTGCCCTCGCTGCCGCAGCCTCTACAGTGGGAGAGGGCAGCGACGGCGATGAGGGAGGATGGCTTTAGCCGGTGTTGCTCTCGTTTCTTTAGGCAGGATACCCAGTCCAAGAAAGCGTACGGTAGCCGAAGTTAGCAATTCCTTTGGGAAAGTATGCGTTATCCGTGCCTTTTGCGTTGCCCCCGCCTGGATAAGCGTGGGTGATTTCTTAATTCTGTTCTAGGGCTTTCCTGCATCCACAGTGTTCACTATATAGGTAAAGTTGCTTAATGGGCCGAAAATATTTAGGTTCACTTAGGCGCTGTCATCCTAATCTGTTGAAACACATGGTTTTGTCATCAGTGCCCACTGCGCTTCAAGGAATTTAATCGCTCTTTAAGACTTCAAGGTGCACAATCGATTCCCACTAATTTGAGCCTTGCCGGAACACAAGATTTCGTCGCATTATCCGAAAGTTCGAATAAAAAAAACGACATCCCCAAAAGAGACAAAATAAGTAGCACCGTCCGCTGTATTTCTTTTGTTTTCAAGGTTATAAGCAACCGCAGATGCGTGCATGAGTGGGCACCAGTGGGCGTCAGTGGGCTTCGAGTTAACCGTAGCAGCACGCTTTCGCATACTATATAAACGAGATTTTCTTCCATAGCGATGTGTGTTTTATTGCCGGGAATTTTCAATGATTCGAATTAAGCAGAAAGTCTAATTAACCGAGGCAGAATTAACGCAAGCCAACTATGCTGTTACCCATGGATAATCGTGCTCAGTTTTGCGCGCACTTCTTTCACTCAACGGTCTGCTCTCGCTGCTTTGTTTTCAGGAACTTGACGTGATGCTGAAGACGCTCATGTCACTAGTGACTGAAAAGTACGAGCAGCGCAAGCGTGTATTAAAGCAAAATGTTCACAATGTAGATAACGAATGTTGCTGGGGGTCAAAGCGTAAACCCGAAAGGGTGCAAATTTCACTTAGAGTGCTTTGGAGCTTCGACCGACTCACCTATTCAAACAAATGCAAGACACAGAAGTACTTTCGATAGACAACCACTTGACCAATTTTAATAACATTTGTTGTATGTGAGAGAGGAAGCAGAATCCTGTCAATAGCAGCATGGACACTGATCTTTGATTTAGATGTTTGGAATGTTTTACCAAAATCGCTTGAAATTGATAAATGTGATTAAATTAAAGCGTGGAGCTTACCAGCACGTAATTCTGCACAAAAAAAAATCATACCACACTTATGTAAGCTACATTTGTTAGAACGTCTACAGCGGGCAAACTTGATATTGCTGCAATGCTTGTGCGGGTTTCGCTAAACTCCGACCCACAAATTTCGCGGTATACTTGAATGCGATGCATAATATACGAACTTTTATTTCCCTTTTAGGTGTTTCAGGAGTTGCAAATTATAGAATTATGATAATATTTATTGCTGAATAATTCTTTATTTCTTCAGCTTTCTAGATTTTCTGAGAATTTTCAAGAAAGGTTTACGGCCCAAATAAAAAAAATCTGCGTCCTGCAGTCCGAATCATTAACCACTGTCTTTTGAACGCAACATATTTCATCGAATTTGGCACAATTTTAGTGAGGCGTAGCGATCTATGCGTCACTCTGCATCCAGAGAGGAGCTCCCGAGGTAAAGCTACCGCTTAAATGTCGTATTCGTCTGTGATGAGGTTGTTGGCGAACACCTCAGACTCGGGACAAGTCAACAGGGACAGAAGCTGTCGCTCTCGTTCTGTGCCACCTTTGCGGTGTTTATCTCAAAGTAAGTCGGCGAGGTGAGCGGCTACTCACTCTTCACTCGCTCTCTAATAACTTTGCGGGCTGTTTACTCACTCGCACTCGTGTACACCCACTCACGTTCCTGCTGGTTCACACTCAGGTTAGGATAGGTTAGGTTAGAATAGGTTAGGTTAGGATAGGATAGGTTATGTTAGGCTACGTCGCGTTTATAGTCGCTTCGCTGGCACCCACTCTCACTCTCCACCGTTCACTCACATATGTACGCAAATACACTTACGCTCGCCGACATCACGCTAACTGTGCGCGCTGACTAAACGTCACTAACCTTGTTCGTGTAGTGCCATTAACCGGCGCTTCACTGTACTTTTTATACACGCTCTCGTCCGTTCACGTTTACCTCACACACACCGTCACTCAGTCACGTTGCCCTTCGTCCAATCACAGCCTTCGTCACAGAGGAGCGCTATTTCGCACGCATGCAGTGATAGTGGAGCTATAGTGTGAGTCTGTGTGTACTCGTGATTGAAAATGATAGGGTATGCCCATCACGCATATATATATATATATATATATATATATATAGGTGTGCAGCGACCGGCCCAAATACATAGACTGTCCTAATGAAAAAAAAGAAAAGAGCACAGTGCTGGCGGACCAACTCAGGGCTGTCCAGAGGGCCCGTGTGATGGCAGAGGGGCTCGGCCTCTCTGTACCGACGTGGGAGCGGCCCGCATCAGTCCCAGACTGATCCCTCAGGACCTAAATAAAGTTCTTCATACCATACCATACAGACCAAGCAAAAGAAATTGTATAGTGAAAAATTCCGGTTCTCACTTGGGAGCCGGTTCACAATCACGATTATTCACTATCGCGATGGTGATCAAGGCTCCCGCCTGGTAGCCGGAACGTCTTAGTTTTTCACTATATGTTTTCACCAGGCGGCATTCCGTGAAACCCTGGACTTCATATACCGCCTTGAATGTCTTTTTTTTCGTGTTTTCTTTTTCTCAGGTATGTCCCGGGGGTGGCTCTGACTTCGGGGCTCGGTTAAATTATTCAGAAAAGCACTACGCCGTGATCACCTACATTGGGAGCATCAGGCGGACATTCGTCTACGATGACGAGAGGTCGTTTGCTGCCAAGGTGAGCAAAATAATTTTCTTCTGTAGAAACGTCTTACTCGCTTGCACCCGATCCACCCAGGCGACAACCACTATAGACGCTCATCGATTATTGTGTCGAAAGGCGGCGTCCACATTAACGTCGCCACAACGGTTGCTGCCGAGTAAGAGAAATGGATCTCGAAGGCTACGATTTTGCAAACCGTATGTGCCAGACGAGATTTCTGAGCCGCAAAACACGTCATCAATGCTATGTTTTAGACATCACCTATTGCCAAAATGCGCAGTGACTCATAATTTCGAAGTAGTAGAGAATACCACACGTTTCTCTCCAACGTAAACGGATAACAACTGCTAGTATGAAGTTTGCGAAACTGTATCTTAGGTTGATCTTAACTTAGCCCTAGAAAGACTGGGCCTGTCGTCGACCCTCGCGTGACCTCGTGGTGCATTACAAAATTTCCTAAGGCTGTGTTGAAGTAATAATCTACGTATGATGCTACTGCTCATAAAATATATATTCTGGCTGCAAACGGGGAAATCCAGTACGTAATAACGTAGTGACGCATCGGTTTCCCCCATCATCGTCATCATCATCATCATCATCATCATCATCATCATCATCGTCGTCGTCGTCGTCGTCGTCGTCGTCATCATTCTGTTTTATGTCCACTGCAGAATGAAAGTTTCTCACAGCGATCTTCAATTACACCTCTCTTACACCATCCTTTCTTACTTTTAGAATTACCCCCTTCTTACTCTTGTATTGTGCCCGCGCCTTACGTATAGGATTGCCACCTTTCCAGAGAAAAAAAATGTCAAATTTCAAATTAGAATTAGAGTTAATTCACAAGAAAGTATGCTCGAAGGTCGAGTTCATATCATCACCTGATCATATCATTACCGGGAAGAGAGGCGAGGGGGGTAGTGCCGCCTTAATAATTTTTAGACCTACTGTGAGCAAAAAACACACAAAAGAAGAACAAAAAAATGCGGCAATACGCTCCGTTCAATCTCTGCAAGGTTAAATTTCGCTGAAACGGGGTTATGAAAAAATTCAGTGTGCTTTTAAAATGCTGCTCCACGCTGCTGTTGTCGCAAATAATTAATTCGTAAGCCACTAGGGGGGCTGTGGACTTGTCGAGCTGCCCAATGGCAGCCTTTATCCGTGGCACTTCTGTCCGTTTGCTGAAATTGACGGAAATAAAATGACTAAATAGTTGATATAAGAATACCGGCCGCGGAAGAGCATAGCGATGCACGGAAGTGTCATCATCATCATCATCATCATCATCATCATCAGTCTGCTTACGCCCACTGCGGGGCAAAGGCCTCTCCATGGAGGAAGGAAACTCAGGAGAGGCCCTGACGTCACTCTTTGTGAAGCGAAAGTGAAGCCGGAAGTTGGCGTTGCTCATGGCGTTGCTACGCCTATCGCGCCAGCTCTCCTCTCTTGTTTACATTTCTCGCGAGACCAGGCCGCGCTGCGCGCAACCGTGCTACTCGGACCTGCGCGCTCCGCAGCAATACTAAACGATCGTTAGCACGTTAGCATGATTCCGCCAAAGAGGGCAAAATTTCCCGCGGATATTCCTTCGTCCGTTGCCATTGTCGTGGCGCGGTACATTGCGTACAGCGTTGCATGCGCGTTCATTTCACGAACTTTAGTTCCTCCTGTGCGACCTGGCCACAGCAACATCCAGTGGAGCATGGTCCAGATAACACAGCGCAACAAACCACGGAGAGCAACGCAAACCTGCCCGCACGGCACCTTTGCCACGGTACGAAATCTACGGAGCAACACGTGTGAGCGTGCAAAACAATAACAAAGCCGCCATTGTGGCCCGAAAGGCGGGGCCACTACAGCAAAGAAATAAAAAGAAACAGCAAAACAAAGGCGAACCTACTACGTCATTTTCTCCACACTTTTCCCCCAGCGCGCGGAGGGGGTAGGGCCTCTCCTCAGTTTCCTTCCTCCATGGGCCTCTCCCATACTTCTCCAACTACCCCGGTCATGTGCTAATTGCGGTCATGTTGTGCCTGCTTCCTCCTAGGCTTCCTCCGTTCTTGAGAGCATGCTCAATTCTATCCATACTACCTTATTTCAGATATCTTACACTTGTTGATTAACTTGGAAAGTTCTGTCAGTTCTATTCTAGCTGTAGGGTTAGAGGCTTTCATACATTGGCGTCTCTCAATCAGATCTTTCGTCTCCTTCGAAAGCTTACCGGTATTCTGTCCACCACCACCGTACCACCGACTTCTATTGTACCCTACTTAATGATGCGCATAAGATTGTCGTTCATTGCTTCAACACTAAGGTCCTCTTCCTGAGTTAAAGCCAAATGCCTGTTCTGTAGCTTGATCTGGAACTCCTCTATTTTCCCTCTTACCGCTAACTCATTGATCGGCTTCTTATGTATACCAGTTTCTTCCGTTCGCTCCGCAAGTCTAGGCTAATTCGATATCTTACTATCCTATGGTCACTGCAGCGCATTTTGCCGAGCACGTCCACATCTTGTATGATGCCAGGGTGAGCACAGAGTATGAAGTCTATTTCATTTCTAGTCTCGCCATTCGGGGTCCTCCATCCTCCACCTCCCCTTTCGGTTATCCCGCTTGCGGAAGAAGGTATTAATTATCCTCAAATTATTTCATTCTGCAAGCTGTACTAATAACTCGCCCCTGCTACTCCTATAACCTGTGCATATTGATCCACGAAAGTGCAGATTACAACAAAATACATGCTTCTTTAAGGAAATAAAAAAATTTTGTAACAGTTTAGCTGTCTACTTTGTGTGAATGACAGACAGAGCGCTTTGCAATGCAGCCTACAAATGCGCCGATTGACTGACAGCCTGTAAACGCGACAAATGGCTCGTCGATTTTGTGGGCAACCATGAAGCACATGACCTGGCAGTGGTGGGGTGGAGAGAAGAGGATGCTGTCAAGCCTAGATTTATGCCGGGCATCCTGCTTCGCAGGAATTTCGGGACTGATGGGGGGGGGGGGGGCAGGCGACCGGTGTAATGCCCTCCCCCGTCCCATTTTCGTCCGGCTTTATGGCTACGCCCCTGCATTGAGGTAAAGAGCTATGAAGGTGTCGCCGACAGAGAAGAGAAGTAGGTGGGTACCTAAACAGCCGAATATGAAGGAAGAAAGTTAAATGGACAAAATCAAACAAGGGCATTCACTGAACGAAAAGGGTGTAACTGCATGTAGGGACGAAGTAAACATCAAAAACATCTTCGATCATCGCGAATTTCCACATATGCGTGAGATCGGCCAACTTTTTTCTTTGATATTGTTACGCGAAGGACGAGTCGGTAAGACGAGCAACTATTTGCAGGTTATATTTACAACAGCGGTTGCAGTGCTGACGGGTTAGATTCACAGAGCGTGCCCAGTTCGTTCTTCCTCCTCTTTTCTCGAGTGATGGCGCCCACGCGCCTCGTTCAAAGAATCAAATACCACACGCGTGTAGCATAATCCGCCGGAGGCAGAAGCGACGTCCCGGAGCGTCTAAATGTCATCACTGGGAGGGTGATACTGCTTCAGTCGTGTAACGTGCACGATATCGCTGGACTGGGAAGCAGTTGGGGCGTCAGGGGATGTCTCGTAGGTGACGGGAGTCACGGCACGAAGCACTCGGTATGGGACTGTGTAACAAGACAGCAGTTATTCTGACAGGCCGACCTGATGCGACCTAGACCATAGAAGCACCAAAGAACCAGGCGGGAAGTGCACGTCTCGGTGTCGCCGGTCGTAGAAACGCCTTTGACTCTGTTGGGATTTCAGAAGGCGGTCACGGGCAATTTGCCTTGCGTGGGCACATTGGCGATGGCGTCAAGTGCATATTCACTGGTCAGTGCCGTATGAACAGGGAGGATTGTGTCGAGGGGCAGTGCTGGTTCTCGGTCGAACAGAAGGAAAAATTGGGAATAACCAGCTGTGTGGTGGCGCGAGGAATTGTAAGCAAATGTTACAAACGCTAGAGCGAGGTCCCACTCAGTGTAGTCTGAAGAGACATATTTCACGAGCATGTCTGTGAGAGTGCGATTGAGACGCTCCGTGAGCCCATTTGTTTGAGGATGGTATGACGGGGATAGCTTGCGCCTCGTGGCACAGTACTGCAGGATATCCGCTATAACTTTTGATAGGAATGCCTGGCCAGTCTGTGAGAAGTTGTCGCGGAGCTCCATGTAATAAAATCATGTCGCGTAGAAGAAAATCGGCGACATCTGCGCTGCAGCTTGTAGGAAGCGCTCGGGTGATGGCGTAGCACGTGGCGTAATCCGTGGCCACAGCGATCCTCCTGTTCCCAGACGTACAAAGAGGAAAAGAGCCAAGTAAGTGGAAACCAACCCTAAAGAATGGTCCCGCGGGAATCTCGAGTGGTTGAAGGTACACAGCAGGGAGCGTCGATGGTGTCTTGCGTCGCTGGCATTTCTCACACGCAGCTACGTATCTTCGAACGGAGTAAGCAAGCCCTGGCAAAAGAAGCATCGGCGGATTGACACACCCAGGTGACCGGCAGTTGAAGTTCGTGGAGAACAGCCGAGTGAAAGTGTTTAGGGATCACAAGGAGTAATGCAGGGCTGTCGGGGTGAACGTTGCGGCGGTAGAGTACGCCATCTTGAAGTGTGAATAAGCGAAGGGAACTGTCGGCAAGTGACGATTCCAGGCGGTCAATGATGATAGGCAAGGACGCGTCATGGCGCTGCTCGTCGGCCACATGGAGCAGTGGAAAAACAGAGGAAACACAGGCGTCGTGTCAGTATCAGATGTAGAGGTCGCGTCTTCGACTGGGTAGTGAGAGAGGCAATCTGCATCCTGGTGTTGGCGTCCTAACTGTGTAGGGATATTCTTGTAGTCGGAGGGCCCCACGACCGAGCCGGCCAGTAGGATCCTTGAGCGACGAAAGCCAACAGAGCGCATGATAGTCTGTGATTACTGAGAAGGGCTTACCATCTAAATATGGGCGGAACATTGAAACAGCCTTGACGAGAGCAAGACACTCGCGGTCGGTAATCGAATAGTTGCGCTGTGCAGTAGTCAGGAGCCGGCTAGCGTTGGCTATAACGCGGTCGTGTCCCTGTTTGCGTCGGGATCAGACGGCGCCGATCCCATAACCACTGGCATCAGTTCGGACCTCTGTAGGTGCAGAAGGGTCAAAGTGGGCCAAGACCGGTGGATTGGTGAGAATCGTCATAAGGCGTGAAAATACGGCAGCCTGAGCGGAACCCCACGTAAAAGGCACGTCTTTCTTCAGAAGTTCTGTGAGTGGTCGAGCGACTGCTGCGAAATCTTTCACGAACGGTCGGAAATAGGAACAGAGCTCCACAAAACTCCGGGCATCTTTGACAGACTGAGGTAAAGGAAAAGGCGTTACTGCTCGAACCTTCTCCGGGTCGCGTTGTACTCCGGAAGCGTCCACGAGATGGCCTAGCACTGTCATCCGTCGGTGCCCGAAGTGACACTTCGATGAGTTAATTGGAGCTCAGCCTTGCGGAAGACGTCAAGGATAGCTGCGACGCGCTAAAGGTGCCTCTCGAATGTTGGAGAAAACACAAGGACGTCGTCGAGATAACACAGGCAAGTTGACCATATGAAACTTTGAAGCAGAGAGTCCATCATCCGTTCGAACGTGGCGGGGCATTGCATAAACCTAACTGCATAACCTTGAATTTGTAGAGGTCATCTGGAGTGAAGAAAGCGGTCTTTTCTTGGTTTTGCTTATCGGTGGAAATCTGCCAATAACCAGATCGACGCTCGACGCACGAAAGTATTTGGCACCGTGAAGACAATCAAGAGCGTCGTCGATTCGAGGTAAAGGGTGGACGACCTTTTTAGTAATTCGGTTTAGGTGGCGGTAATGAACGCGGAAACGCCACGTGCCATTTTTCATCTTCACGAGCACGATCGGCCACGCCCAAGGACTCGACGAGGGCTCAACAATGCCTCTGGCGAGCATCTTGTTTACTTCCTGCTGAATCACTTGCCGCTGTGCCGTGGACACGCGATAAGGTGGCCGGTGGATGGGAACAGCATCAACAGTCTTTATACGATGGTTAAAAAATTAAACTCTAATTAAAAAAAGGAGTTTTACGTACCAAAACCACTTTCTGATTGTGAGACACGCTGTAGTGGAGGACTCCGGAAACTTCGGCCACCTGGGGTTCTTTACCATGCACCTAAATCTAAGTGCCATGGGTGTTTTCGCCTCCATGGAAATGAGGCTGCCATGGCCGGGATTCGATGCCGCGCCCTCGAGCTCAGCAGCCCAACACCATAACCACTGAGCAACCACGGGGGGTGCGATGCTTAACAAGGGACGTCTGACCGAGTGGTCGATTGTCAGTGTCAGATATGTCGCGGTAGGAAAGCAAAAGGCGATATAGGGCGGCTGCTTGGTCAGGTTAGAGTTCCGAAGCGACCATGGACGTAATGGGCCGTCGAGGTTCAAGGCATCCTGCGCGCAATCAGGAGGATCTGGAGAGGCTTCGGCTGCAAAAGCAGTGACGTCTGTCACTGACCAGAGCGTGGCCACCGCTATGCATTCAGGTAACACTTGCATCGTCAAGCCGGAATTGATAACGGGGAGACACATCCGATTAGCGGCAATGGTTACGACCGAATGTGGCACAGCGATGTCGCGCGCAAGGAGGACATCACGAATAGGTGCGACGACATAGTCGCCATCAGGCACGGTTTCCGTTGAGGCCAATTCGACGAAGGTTAGGGCTATTGAAGGTAAGCGAAAAAACTCTGTAGTGCAGAGGGCGTTCGCTTGTTCGGGGCGAACGTCTGAAATAAGAGGAATCTCGAGGCACAGCGCACCGGTGGCACAGTCGATGCGGACCGAATGCTTCGTCAGAAAGTCGAGCCCGAAGATTAGGTCACGAGGGCAACTGGTCAGCACGGTGAACAGGACTGAAACTTGGCGGCCAGCAATTCCTATGCGAGCAGTGCACATACTCCTGACGGCAACAGTGGCGCCATTGGCGACGCGTACGGCTCGAGTGATGGCAGGCGTAAGAACTTTATTGAGGCGACGGCATAGGTGAGCACACATTATGGACACTTGGGCTCCAGTATGAATTAATGCCGTCAACGGAACACCATCTACGTCTACTTCAATTAGGTTCGTGTTGGTGCGGAGCGTCAACGGAGGATTTGGACAGGACGAACGTGATGCAGCACTACCTCCAAGATCTTCATGGCCTAGTTTTTCGTGCGTCGATTTGGCGAGGAAAAGCGGCGAGGCTGGGGTGACTGGGAGCAACGGCGTTGAGGCGACGGCGATCGCACGGAGGAGCGACTGTCAAGGGCATCAGAATTAGGGTACCGACGGCGAGGTGAATAACGGCGAGCGTCGGCGTATGGGCGAGGAGCAGTACGGCGGCACCCAGGTGGTGCGGCAGTGGCGGGATACATGGCCAATGCGGTGGCAGCGGAAGCAGATCGGTTTGTCGTCTGGGGTTCGCCATTTAGCAGGATTGCGTGGTCTGGGTTCGAAATACTGGTCATTACAGGTTGTGGACATGGAAATGGGTGCCGAATCAGGTCGTGAGATAGAGCAGGCAGTAGGGATGCCAAGGTTTGCAATTTCTTGCCGCCCAGCTGCTTTAATAACGGAAAAAGTGCGGGCTGCTTGGTCAAAGGTACCGTCAGAGGGGTCGTGGATGAAGGGGGGCCGGACTGGCCGCTTTAATCTCACGGCGAACGATACATGTGATGTTCTCTTGAAATGGTCTTGTGGTGGTAATCGCGTAGCAAGAGGACGCGGCAGCGGTGTTTAGGAGCCGGGAACACTGTGGAACGACGCGGCGGCTTTTGGCTACCTCGAAGCAGCGGCATTCTTTGACGATGGCGTCGACGACAAACGTCGTTATAGACGAGCAAATTGAAGGCGTCGTCCGCAAAGCCTTTTAGCATATGGCCCACCTTGTTAACCTCGGTCATGTGCTCGTCGACTTTCCGGCAAAGCGCGAGCACTTCCTGCGTATAGGAGACATACGATTCGGTCGACGACTGGGCACGGGTGGCAAGCTCTGTTCGCGCAGTCTGTTGGCGACCTGAAGGGTTGCCAAATATGTCGCGAAGCCGCTCTTTGAAAATGTCCCAGCTGGATAGCTCGATCTCATGGGTGCGAAACCAAACACGCGGGGTCCCGTCCAGATAAAGATCACATTGGCAAGCATGGTGGTAGGATCCCAGTGGTGGCGGTGGCTAACACGCTCATACATGCTGAGCCGGTCCTCGACGTCAACGTCATTTTGGGCGGAGAATATTCCAGGGTCGCGGAGACTAGAAACCGTAACGTACGTTGTGGTTGGCGCCACAGGCGTAGGTGGCGACGGGGTGGTTCCATTGGAGAGCCATGGCTGAGAAGACGACGGGGCGGCTGCGTCGGAGCTCCGTGGCGAGGGCGGGGAACGTTCCACCGCCACCACAATGTTACGCGAAGTACGAGTCAGTAAGACGAGCAACTATTTACATGTTATATTTACAACAGCGGTTGCAGCGCTGACCGGTTAGATTCACAGCGCGAGCCCAGTTCGTTCTTCCGCCTCTTTTCTCGAGTGATGGCGCTCACGCGCCTCGTTCAAACAATCAAATACCACACGCGTGTAGCGGTATTTTTAATTTTTTTTATGGCTAGACTGAGATTGTCACGCAACGCCTTCCGCCTCCTTCCTCCGTGATTGTTGCCCTGCCGGTGCATCAGGCAACGGAGAGGGGTCAGAGAGGGGACGGAACAGGTGGTGGGAAAACATGGCATCTAGGAGTGCTTTGCGAATCCTCAATCGACCGTCACTTTCAGTTCGCTCCTCGAATAGGCAGGACGGGTTTCGAGCGAGGTCCTGAGCAAAGCTTTGCAATGTGGCGAGCACGCTTTCCATCGCCGATTTGCGGACCTCAAACAGGTTTGCGACTCAATGATAGCGCATTTGTCTCGCATTTTACTGCTAAATCGTCACTAATTTTCTTTTTCTTTTCGTTTTCATGTGCAGTTGTGCAAAGCACAGGCCTTGCACCCCAGCGTGACGTTCGGCATCGCCGCCTACGATATCGACTACGACGACTATGAAAACAGCTGTTCCTCCCTGAACATATTCGACCGCAACAGTCGCTTGAAGGTGGTGAAGAAGGTGGTGGAGTCCTTCAGGATGCAGAGTGTGTATTTTTACGAGAATACCTGTAGACAGCACGCGTTGTCCTAAGAGTGGCCGCCTGTTGTTGCCCTCGGCCCCGACGCAGACCGATCGCGCGAGGCATGCGGTGAAATATAACAGTCGTAGTCGGTGCTTCCTGACTTTTTTTCAGCGAACAGCTGTTGATGCAGCCGTCCGTCCAGCAGACCGTGCGTCACAGAAAAACTCTTCTCGCATTTGTTCGTCCTGTCGTCACTCTCTGACTGTGTCACGCTTATATATGACGCAGGGAAATGGAGAGAATATAGTGCATAGTGAAATTAATATAGGGAACTCTAGCGTTGTAGGTCGTTCAGCTTGCACGGGAATTGTGGCTAGTAAATGAATTGAACTGATTTTCGGGCCGCTGGCTTCAAGCATTCTTGCGGCGTTCCTTACTGGGCTTTATCTGTCTTTATTAAATGCGTTAGCATTTCTGTGGTTATAACCAACGAGTAAACTTTCCGTCCGTTCCTTCTTCGCGTAAGACGATCAATATAGAGCCAGCCAGCTGCGGAAGACGACGACCAACGCGCGTGCAGTGGCATGAAAATTTGTGGCTGGCGCAACTTCAAATATGGGAGTAGGCCAAGTTAAATTTGGCGGTCGGCCAAATTGTAATTGGGGGCGGGCCAACCTAAATTTGGGGATGGGTCAACTTAATTTTGGCGATTGACCAAGTTGAAGTGTGTCGGTGGGCCAACTTAAATTTGGGGGTGGGGAAATTTAAATTTTAAGTTGGACCAACTTGAAATTTGGCTGTGGCACATGCACATGCATAAATATTAAAAATTATTGCACCTACGACGCAGTGTATCTCCGAAAACGAACAATCTGCAAAGCCACAGGAGGTGCTTGAAGACAGGAGGAGAACGTTCTGGCGAATCCATGCGCTAAGCAACATTCCCACGCTGGCGGAAACGCCGCGATTGGATCTCCCATAGACAGTGTCGCCCTCTAGTAATATTTGTAGGAATCTGATAGGGGTGGCTGCGGTGGTATTACCACAGGTGCCACGTCAGTGTTGTCGTCAGGCGTTGTCTCGCTGGTCGCCTCTCTCGACGTTCAGCAAGACAGCAGCGCCTATAGGAGTGCCCGCAGCCTTCGAGATTTGACTCGCGTGCCACTGCAGTCGCGGTTAGAGTGACCGCATGTGAGGCCATGCAATCTCTGATCTCGGAGGCCACGCAGCGCCGCCCTTATATAGGGAGTAAGTAAAGTAATAAAAGGAAGTAAAGGAAGTAAGGAAAGTAAGTAAAGGAAGTAAAGAAAAGGGTAGTAAGTCAAGAAAGTAAGTAAAGTAAGTAAAACTAAGTAAAGTAAGAATGAAGAAAGGAAACGAAAGGAAGAGTAATGTAAATGGTTTTAGTAAAGTTAAGTAAAGTAAGTAAAGTTGAATAAGTAAAAGCAAGAATGAGTAAGTTAAAGTAAGTAAAGTAAAACAAGTTATGTAAGTAAAGCTGTGGAAGTAAAGAAAGTAGAAAAACTAAAATCAGTAATCGAAGTAAGGTAAATAAAGCGAAGTAAAGCAAATAAATTAAGTAATTGTAATTAAAAGTAAAAGTAAAAATACAAATTAGTAAAAGTAAAAGAAAGTATGTGTAAGTAAGATAAGTAAAACTAAGGTAGAGAAAGTAACTAAAGTGAATAAGCAAGTGAAGAAAGTATGCAAGTAAGGTAAGTAAATAACCAAGTAAAGTGTGTAAAGAAAGATGAAGTAAAGAATGTAAGAAAGTAAGCAAGCTAAATTAAGTAAAGTAAATAAAAGTAAAAGCAAGTAACTGAAAGCAAAAGTTAGTAAATGTAAAATTAGCAGAAAGTAACTAATAGTAAAGGTAAGTTTGAGTAAAGGTAAACGTAGGTTTAATTAAAAGAAAAACGGAAGTTTAAAATACTTTGTGTCTTGACTTTGATTTAAGCAGTTCTACTATTTGCTTATTATCTGACTACTGTCTTTGAATAATTCAATTTTTGTTGCATTTTGCACCGCTGTTGTTTGAGATATTCTCTTCTTAAGTTTCATGTTCTTTGTGTACCACAAGGGCACCAAGATTAAGGCGTAAAACTATTTGGGCACTTTCAGGAAATGAATAAATGAAATGCAAAAGTAAGAAAAGGTAAATTAAGATAAAGAAAATAAGTAAATTGGTAAAGAAATTAAGTAAAGTTGGCAAAGTAAGTAAAGTAAGGAAAGAAAGTGAAGTAAGTGAAGTAAATCAATTTAAGTAAACTGAAGTGAGTAACAGTAGTAAAAGTAAGCGAACGTGAAAGTAAGTAAAACAGAAAGTAACCTTAAGTTTAATTAAAAGTAAAAGTAAGTTTAAGTATAAGTGAAAGTAGATTTAAGTAGATTAAGTAAGATTAAGATTAAGATTAAGTAGTTTAAGTATAATGAAAGTAGAAAGTAGAGATATTAAAGCAAGTAAAACTAAAAAATTTAAGTAAGTAAATTAAGTAAGTTAAAGAACGTAAGTAAAATAAGTAAAGTAGTGTAAGTAAAGAAAGGAAAATATGTGAAGTGAGTAAAGCAAGGTTAAGTAGTAAAATTAGGTAAAGTAAGTAAAGTAAATTAAAGTCAGTATAAATAAATGGGAAAGTGAGTAATCGTAAAATAAAATAAGAATAAGTATAAACAAGCTTAAATAAAAGTAGCTCTAAGTAAGTTTAAGTGAAAGTAAAAGTAGCTAAAAGTAAATGTGCGTAAGTTGAAGTAAGATAAGTTAAACTAAGATAAAGAAAGTAGGTAATGCAAGTAAAGAAATTAAGTAAAGAAAATAAGTCAGGAAAGAAAACTAAGTAAGTAAAGTAACCAAGTAAATCATATAAAGAAAAGAGTACATAAATTAATTAAAGTAAGTAAATAATGTATATAAAATGAGTAAACTAAGTTAAGTAAACAAAAGTAAAAGTAAGTAAAAGTAAGCAAAAAAAGTATAAGTATTTTTAAAATAAATGTAAGTTTAAAGGTAAAAGTATGTTTCAAATACCTTGCATCATGATCTTGATATATTCTTCTATGTGCTGATAAATATGATACGATAAAATATGGTAAAGTAAAACAATAATCAAAGAAATTAATGATAGTAAGTAAAATAAATATGTAAGCAAAGAAGTAACTAACAAAAACAACTAAAGTAAGTAAATTCAATAATTATTGTAAGTAAAGAAAATAAGTAAAATAACTAAAGTAAATGAAATATTTAAGTGAAGTAAAATAAATTAGGTTACTAAAGTTAAGCAAGTAAAGATAAGGCAATAAAGTAAGTGAAGTAAGTAAAATTAAGTAAGTAAAAGTAAGCTTTTGTAAAGTAAGTTAAAGAAAGTAAATAGAGAACGTAAGTAAGGCGAGTAAAGTACTATGTTAAGTAAGTAAATAAATTAAGGAAAGTAAGTAAGGAAGTAAGCAAAGTAAGGAAAGAAAGTAAAGAAAGTAACTAAGTAAAACAAGTAATGTTGGGAGAAGTAGTAAAGTAAGTAAAGTAAGTTAAGTAAAGTAAGTAAATGTAAAAGTAAGTAAAAGTGAAACTGAAAAAAATAAAGGTATGTAAAACAAGTACGTAAAAGTAAAAGTAAGATTAAGTAAAAGGAGAAGTAAAAGCAATATAAATAAATGTGTGTAATTTAGGTAAGTTAGATAAAGTTAGTAGAGTAATTGAAGTAAGTTAATTAGGTTAAATAAGTAATGAAAGAAGGTGAGTAAGCAAGTAAAGTCTGTGAGGAAAGTAAATTGAGTAGGTAAGGTTAGCAAAGTAAAGAATCTAAGAAATAAAATAAAATTAACTAAGCTTAAATAAATAAAGAGGGTAATTAAATAAAAGTAAAAGGAAGCAAAAGTAAGTAAATGTATAAGTGAGTAAAAGTAAGCAAATGTAAAAGTAAGCTTAAGATACCTTGCGTCATAATCCTGATATATTCAGCTCTACTACTCTACTCTACTCCCGCTCTGTAGGCAGAAGAGCGGCAGGGCAGCCGAACAAGTGCGTATCGACACAGAACTACCGGGAACCATACATTCTCGGCCAATGCGCAGAGTCTCAGAGGTCACGTGGTTGGGCCGGCAAAGCGAGCGAAGAAGCGAGGGGTACGGGTTTACGGGAGACTTCGCTTGCCAAGGCTGGCAGCGGGACGCCATTGTGTCTCCCGTCCCCGTTAATGTTGCGCTGCATGCCGCCGTTGTTTGTTCCCTACCTCCGTGTTGAACTCTCGAAGGAAACACGTCTTCACAGAGAAGGAGGCGGGGACAAACAACAAAGTAAAAAAGCGACCGAATTTCGATGCGTGCGAGGATTTAAAAACGTAACCACTGCGTGACCGTCAGAAATATTTTATGCTGATCTGGTACAACAAAAGAAATCAAGTTATTAGAGCAAACGTCACGGCTGTTTCGGCGAGTATTTTCTGCCCCGATAAAGTGGCAACACAGGGGATACGTCGCTCAAAGTCGTCGCTCGCGTGCGGTTCGACTTGTCTTGTCTTGTATCCTAAACGATATATAAAGCGCGTACCCACTATAGGGGATTGGCCAAGGGGTAGGCAGTTTTCCGTATGCTTAGAAGTAAAGCAAAACGAGATTTGAATAGTGGGTTCGACTTGCAGGCGACCAGTGGACGCGAAAGTTATCTTCATCGCATCTCTTGTCGCCATTGCGCGCGAGATCTCTTACATGGGGTTGGTGCGTAACTGTGCTTAACCTCGGTAGCTCAAGAAAGCGTCTTGTCATTTAAATTCCAACATAGCGTACGATCTGAGTGTTTTCGTTTTTAATTTCAAAGCGAAATAAAAACGATATGCAATTTTTTTGCTATAATAATTTATTTTATTTTGATATCTCTTTTCTCTATGCATGATTTCTTTCACTTCTATTTGATTATACTGCAAATTGTGCCCAACTATTTATTGCTTATTCTTTAACTTCTCAGTGAGAGTTAAGAACGTCAATTACTACGCGCTATGGCATTGCCTTTTGGTACTCAACTTTTATGTTCGCATTTCTTTCTGCTCCTAGTTCTTGCGGGTATTATGTTTCCTGCCTGGGCTACAATCTAATCCTCGCGCTCGTAGTGGGAACATGCTCTAGTTCTGGGCCATCATCACCATCGTCATTTCCTCGAGACACGTCATGCAGTTTCTGTGAAGCCAGCTCCTGCTAGTCATCGAACGTCTGTATCCTCGAACGTCTGTAAGTCTGTATCGGTGAGCGGTTATTCTGCGTCGCACGCCTCGAAAAAATTATCGCTGAAGCGTGAGTGAAAAATCAAAGCGCCAAGCTAATACGGACGGACGGAAAAAACTTTAATGGGAAAAGGACCTGCGAGGTTGCCAGCCCGGGCTCAGGCCACCCGGGCATTAGTTTCGGTGTGCCGTAGCCTTTCCACCGCTGCCCGGGCCCGCTGGATAGCCCTTAGTTGGTCGTGTAGTTCCGAGCTAGTCAGAGCGCTTAGCAATAGCTCCTCGAGAATGTCCGGTTCTGTGTTGTCCTCTACATATATTGATCTGATCTTTGCGCACTTCCATAAGATGTGTGCCATGTCTTCGTGTTCGTGCTTGCAGCGCTTGCAGCTCACGTCTGGGTATTGTGTTGAATTTACTCTGCTTAAATGTACTGGGTTTTCGAACGTTCTGCTTTGCAACCTTCTCCAATTCCTTTCTTCAGACCTGTCGAGTTGTTTGTTGGGTTGTGGGTATGCTTCTCTTTGTTTCGTGTAGTGTGTCAGTATGTCGTGGTACGTGACCAGTCTGTCCCTCTCGTCTTTTATCTCTTCTTCGTCGTCGTCGCCTCCTCCGTGTTCGCCATCGCCTCCGCCGCAGTCCTTCCCCCTTCCCCGGGGGTTGCGGGGTGACTGCGTAAACACCCAACACCGACCGAGATTTCAATTGTGAAAACTGCCTGTATGTCTTGAAGGAACGAGCATGACAATCTGTGCGAGAATGTTAGTGTTTGCGCGGGTTTTTGGAAAAAGCCCTGTTCACAAATTCGTGGTGCGTTTCAGCACATGCTTTGCCATGTTGCGTTTATGATGGCGGCACAATGCAAGTCATTGTATACCGAATTTACTTGCCTCTACAGCGTCCTTCCCGTTCACTGCGTCGCTTTGAGACATGGAACCAAATCAATCAATCAATCGATCCAGCTAGCACGCGCGTGTGCTTTTATGTGCGTCCGTACTTTTTTACGTTCTCTCGATCGATCGATCGATCGATCGATCGATTGATTGATTGATTGATTGATTGATTGATTGATTGATTGATTGATTGATTGATTGATTGATTGATTGATTGATTGATTGATTGATTGATTGATTGATTGATTGATACGGCGTGGCGCCTGACACGATGCGCGATGCGTGTACACAAAAGGAGATCGAGCCCTAAAACTATGGGATCCTATACTGGAAAGGTTTGTGGTGTGAGGCTGTTGGCCTGACTGGTCGAACGAAGAATTACGCACTCTGTAGTAACAAGTGTAAATTGGAGCTTCGTGATAAAAAGAGTGTGCTACAGACCCACCGTCTGACAAACCGACGGTAAGAAGGGGGAGCGCGCCCTATCCTTCTTATTGTGAACGCCATGCTTGAATTCGAATGAAGGATTGCGCAGATTTATACTTCTTCAACACCCTTTGTGAAGCATAGTTGTTATAATATGGGACATATATGCAAGTGTTTTAGCTCTAGAACTAGGACGTCCTGCAGCACTCAAACGCTTTGATGCGTCATAGCACGCTTTCAGCAGTAGTATAGGAAAGTAAGCGCAGTCTCGAAGTCACCCTTTGTAAGCGTTCGGTCCGGGCCTATGCTTCCCACGTTCGCCTACTTTTGATCAATTGTGCTTTGTAATGACAGATTGGGCTGAGGCCCCATTTTGTTGGACATTGAAAAGCAAGCGCTCGCACTTGACGACTCTTCGCCTTAACTGAACCAAGGAAAGCTACCCTTATCACGAAGAGGTAAACAATAGCTCAGTTTAGATAGCAAATTTATTCATTCAAAATTCTATCGTCGTTAATTCTTCCGTAAGTGGTTCATCGCTAGACAAAAAAGGAAGACGAACTATATATCTTTCGTTATTTCCCGCCGAAATTTCGTGACGTCAAATTGACGTATCCGCGCGTTGACCGTTGTCTAAATGCACTAAGGTCCGTGTCCGGCTCTTTTGGAAAACATAGTAGCCCGTCTTTATCATTTAAAAGTTACTAACTAGGTCCGAGCAGAAGCGTCAAGATCCATGACGTAACTGCGCGCCGATGCTCAAACATCAAGGCAGCGTCGCCACTATAAGGTCTTTAGTTTCTGCGCATCTTACTAATTAAGTACCCGCAGAAGTGCGCTAAGCCACTACTCCCATTTCTGCGTGAGGAAGACCTCGACTCTTCTATTTGAATGCACATCTAAGGCATTAGGCAAGCTGTGCGAAAAAGAAGTTCCCTCTTACGATAAGAGTTTCACGAATATGTATTACAGAAGGGCAAAAGTTACTCCATCCATCCATCCATCCATGTGCTAATGCGGTTCAGCTCAACCTATTTCTTTTCTTTGGGCTCCGTTTGAGCACTGCATGTCAACAGGAATTTTCTTTTCTGTTCCAGCTTGCCAGCTCTGTCGCCGTCATGCAGTACCAATCTGGATATTACAAGGATCCAGCTGCCTACGGACAGTCGTACGACCCGGCAAAGTACACGCAGACACCGTACGCACAGGCCCCGTATGGACAAGCTCCATCCGGGCAGGCTTCATACGTACAGTCTGCGTACGGACAGGATCCGTATGGAGAAGATCCGTATGGACAGGCTCCGTACGAACAGGATCCGTACGGCCAGGATCCGTATGGCCCGGTCGACAACATGCAAGAGGGTCCCGCCGATTACGAGCCAGCCCCCATCGGTATGCAATGTAAAAGCATTGACTCACCACTGGTTGCTGGCATAGCTGACACGTAATTATTGCGGTGTCATATAGCACGACGCGTAACAATGTGAAGTATCACGCTCTTGCCTGTCTTCGTCTTCACATCGTTTCACTGCCTAATACGTCGAGACAAGTAAAACGTTGTCGCGCATTGTAAGGTCTCTTTGCTTATAGTTGAGCGGTGGCTTTGACATTCAGTTATTTAGAGCAGCGTCACGCCGCAGGAAGGCGACCTCGCGGAGCGTTGTGACCGCGCATATCTGAAATAAAGCAAGCAACAAAATCCCAATAAAAAAAGGCCTCAGGCAGGGAGATACGATATCTCCAATGCTATTCACAGCGTGTTTACAGGAGGTATTCAGATACTTGGATTGGGAAGAATTGGGGATAAAAGTTAATGGAGAATACCTTAGTAACTTGCGATTCGCTGATGATAGTGCCTTGCTTAGTAACTTAGGGGACCAATTGCAATGCATGCTCACTGACCTGGAGAGGCAAAGGAGAGGAGTGGGTCTAAAAATTAATCTGCAGAAAACTAAAGTAATGCTTAACAGTCTCGGAAGAGAACAGCAATTTACAATAGGCAGCGAGACACTGGAAGTCGTAAGGGAATACATATACTTAGGGCAGGTAGTGACGGCGGATCCGGATCATGAGACGGAAATAATCAGAAGAATAATAATGGGCTGGGGTGCGTTTGGCAGGCATTCTCAGATCATGAACAGCAGGTTGCCATTATCCCTCAAGAGAAAAGTATATAATAGCTGTGTCTTACCAGTACTTACCTACGGGGCAGAAACCTGGAGGCTTACGAAAAGGGTTCTACTGAAATTGAGGACGACGCAACGAGCTATGGAAAGAAGAATGATAGGTGTAACGTTAAGGGATAAGAAAAGAGCAGATTGGGTGAGGGAACAAACGCGAGTTAATGAGATCTTAGTTGAAATCAAGAAAAAGAAATGGGCATGGGCAGGACATGTAATGAGGAGGGAAGATAACCGATGGTCAGTAAGGGTTACGGACTGGATCCCAAGGGAAGGGAAGCGTAGCAGGGGGCGGCAGAAAATTAGGTGGGCGAATGAGATTAAGAAGTTTGCAGGCATGGCATGGCCACAATTAGTACATGACCGGAGTTGTTGGAGAAGTATGGGAGAGGCCTTTGCCCTGCGGTGGGCGTAACCAGGCTGATGATGATGATGATATCTGAAATGTCCTGCTTGCCAGCAGATGGCGCTACGAACAGGCAAACCTCTCGCGGTATCCATCCTGAGGTCAAAGAGGATGTCCTTGCCGAGACTACTGACTTTACGGATGACAGACGTATTGAATAGGAAGCCAGCTGTGAAAATACATCAAACAGCCAAGAATAAAAAGAGCAGAGAAAAAAATTATGATAGTTGAAAAATTATGAACTCATGACGGTCAGGATGTTGATGATAATCATCGACAGTGACAGAGGAGCAGCCGATAAACATAAAAATGATCTCATTGATCGCGATCATCGTCTGCTCCTGTGGTGATGATCATGGTGATAATTATGATCACTATTACCATTATCGTCTGCTGCTGCTTCATGCAAGTGCAGCTCTTTTTAATGCGGGTGAGCATGTTAACCTTGTTGTCCACGAGTATAGACGAGTCCTTCAAATGGCACGGAAGTTATCTCAAAGCTTGCCTGGCGTACTCAGAAGGATTGTTTTCAACATCGTGTGCGATTCTACAAAATATGGCGAGTAGTCGTGAGGCATAAATATTTACAGTAACTAAAGGAAGGGTATCAAAGAGTCACCTAATTACAGCGTTTATGCGCTTCCCGAGTAAGTGCGGCATAGCTGTAGCAATATGCGTTTGGACCTATACAAACAGGTACCAACTCGAAATAGAACGCTTATTTTGCGCTATATAAGGACCATCATTCGACCTCTTCGTCGCTGTGGAATCGTGAAATTACCGTGGCAGAATACTCAAACAGGATAACTACAAGGACAGGTGTACACGGTGAACGCACGTCCTTATCCGTCCATTTGTCTCAGTTTATAATCTTTTCTTTTTTGCATTGATTCTTCAAGTCCAGTAGTAATCGAATACCAGCTGACCCGCTCTAATCCCTTGGTTAATAACACGGGAATATTTAATCGAACTCTTCTGCAGTTCTGCGATTAAATGTTTCCTTCACGAATTTGCTGTACTCTATGCGATCCGTTTTCACGTGTGCTTGCATCGTGCAGATAAAGACTTGTACGCCGGATAGCGCTACTGTATGCACTGTTCTAAATACGTACGAATTTTGTTTGTTTTTCTTCGTTTTTTTGGGGGAAAGGCATAAGCTACTCAAACTACCTGCTTTGTTTTTCTTGCCCTTTCTTCTCGCAGGATCTGTAGAAGCCCAGCCGTCGTAAGTAACCCCATTTATAGTATAGTGGTTAACACGTATGTTCCCAAACCGTCCGATCCTTCTGGGCAATGCGTCGGACAGTTGGTTGCTGGACCAGCTGAATTGTGTTAGTACATTTTGAAAACCGTTGGGTTGCACGCTCTGAAGGATCGATGAAAAAACTTCATCACCATTGTAATAAACCCGAATATAAGGTGCTTTCCACCACGAATTCTATACGGGGGCTTTTCATAGGATGTGGAAGAGTAAAGGAAAATGCGCAGGGAACATGATCAGATGGGACCCAACAATCCTAACTTACTGAATGCCAGGCAGGAATGAGTTCGGCCGCTTAGTTTCCTCCTCAGATGTCACCTTCTTGCTTGTGCGCCCACGTGACCCGCTTTGCTATCTTCATTTTTTTTTTCCGCAGAGGGGGCAGCGTGTGGCTGACCGCAATGGTGCTGTGCATCACCATGTTGCTTCTGACCGTCATTTTAGTCACCGCTCTGGTATTCCTGGATACCTACGGTGAGCCCCCTTTCCTTCGTTCACGAGTTTTTTGCGGAGTTTCTACGTGCGTTGACTTACATACAGGCTGCTAACACAAGAAATCTGTCGTCCTCTGTCCCGCTCTCTCTCTCTCTCTCTCTCTCGCTGTGATGACGTCCTGAGAGGAAGCTTTGTGACAATGATGATTCATTTTCGATTCATTCAAACGCACGTGACACGCAGGAATACTCTGATTTGAGAACTGCTCGAACAAGTTGAATACAATTCGCTGCACTTAAAAGAGAAAGATAAATTATGCGAGGACGCCAAGGAATGCTGAGCACGGCATGTCAAGTTGAGAGACATGCATGAAAAACAAACAAACGTTGGATCCGGCCAACTCTGGTAATGGTTGTGCGATACATTGTCGGATATATGGTCGAAACAGGTTGTCACGTGCCCTGCAGGCTTGACTTTTCTGCAACGTATTGCACGTTTGTAAGCCTCTTCATGAACACCAGTTTCAGTTCGACAAGTCATGCTATGCTGTGACCGTAGTGAGCGTTCTCAAACGGGACCATTCCTGCTCGGACGAGAAACGCGCAGGCGGGCTGAGCCTCCCTGAACGCCGCTCGCGAGGCTAAAGTATAACATCGACTGCGTCATGAGTGGCTCGACAAAGCCGGCATCTGCGCTCACGACACACGTATCTCAGAGTAACGGTTTCCTCCCTCTGCACAACGATATCAAAGTTTGGTGCGTACGCAGCGAGGTTGCAAAGTTAATGCTGTAACATGCTTTCTTTACATCGGTTTTAGCAGGCGACCCCCTTTGACTGCTTCCTTAAGGAACGTTTAATTCACGTCAACATAAGCACGTGTTGCGCTCGCAGAAGACGCTCCCTTCAAACCGGAAGAGGTCGACTTCCCGGAGCTCGGCGGTTCTTCTTCTGGCAGTTCCCTGCCTGATCCAGTGCCTATTCCCATGGCGCGGACCACACCGAGGATGCCGGCGTCTGTTGCCACTAAGACGCCCCCCGCAGTGCCAACGATGGGCTCCACAGCGCCCACTATGCGCCCCACAGCGCCCACATCGTACCCTGCCAAGCCCTCCACAGTGCCCGCTGTTCGTCCCACGACGCCCACGATGCGCCCCACAGCGCCCACAGCGCCCCTTGCCAAGCCCTCCACAGTGCCCGCTGTTCGTCCCACGACGCCCACGATACGATCTTCAGCGTCCACAGAGGCCCCTGATACCACCACGGAGACCTCCCCTGATAAGACCACGCAGCCCCCTGTGACGACCACAGAGCCCACTGGCACACCGTCCAAATACGATGAAGGCAAGTCTAACTCGCCGCGGTATTTCAGCGGCTATGGTGTTGCGCCGCTGAGCTCTACGTCGCGGGTTGCAGAAAGTGCAGAAACGCTCGTGTACTTAGGTTTAGGCGCACTTTATAAACCTGATCTGCATGCTGCTAATAGGATTGATATCGGAAGACAGAATAAGCAAGAGACATGCTGACAGGCAGGTGAGTAGATAGACAGACAAAAAGGTAGACAAAGACACATAGATAAGGAGGCAGGCAGAAAGGTAACTAGGTTGTCTAAAGTTATGTTTAGATGGATGCGAGTTGTGGTTGTTGCCAACATTTCGTGGGGAGCCTGAACATTTGAAATTTGTTTAAGGCACACTTGTTCAACACATTACGTTGTCCTGCCAAATGCATAAAGTCAAGAAGTTAAATTGTCTGCATCTATGTATATATAGGTCAGTTTGCCGTTTCGGAACCAAAGTCAATGATTAACATTACGATTTGCTTCGTGCTGTTGTTAAAACATTTTATTAAGGTAACCATAAAACGGATTTCCACCCCAAGGACGTGTGTCCATTAGGGCGGGGGGAGCGACAAAGCAGGAGGTCAGTTAAGATATTATCGAACACCTTTGAGTCCTGTAGAAACCGAAATACTGAACGGAGTATGAGGCACCATCTCTCGTTGGAGACCAGTCGGAAGACGCGAGGCGCCGAAATTCTTAGGCCTCAGAATAGGAGAGAGGATAGAGATCGTTCCTCTAAAGTGCTCGGCGAAAGCCGAGCAGAGCCAGAGTATATTTTGCCGATCCAGTAGCTGGTTCCCTGAATAGGAGCAACAAGAGGCTGATTGCAAGGATTGGAGGCACATCCGGGCACGGTGGACTGGTGCCGCTGCTGTCTCCGTGACGATGCCACGCATGCGTGTGGCTTCAGTACGAGTAAACTTCCATGGCAGAGGCGCAGGATTTTCTGATTGGATGTTCTGGAGCACAGTCCTTGGAGCCTCCTTCGCCTCTACCAGGAATGTGTCCGGGTAGATGGGGTATGGGTCGTCCGGCACTATGGCCAATTCTCTGAGGGGCAGGAAGAAAGCTCTCTTGACATAGAGCTTGTTATTCGGTTGCCATTTACCCCAGAGTGAACGCGTATCAATGTGAGGCGGACAGTGTGGCCAGCCTCGTCGGCTATTCACATCGCCAGGTGTGTCGAGTCAACAGCATCACTGTGCGAGTCCAACCGGGCGCAGGCCCTTATGGAGGCCGGCGAGTCTGTGTAAACAGTGTGATAAGCGAAGGCTGCAAAAGGAGGCTTGAGGACGGCGTCGGATGCAGCGGATATCGCAGTCAGTTCCGCCGTTATTGAGTCTTTGCAGGTCGGGCGGCGGGAGGAGCAGGCTACGGCGGTACGCGGGCAATATTGCGGTACTTCTGAAGCTTCGTCACCAAGGGCGGCGTTCTTTGCAGACAGCACAGTGAAGGGGAGAAGCGTCGCGAACTTCGACTTCATGCCGCCTTGCTTAAGAAAACTGCCTCTCTTGCGTGATCGGCATTGACGTTTTGGGGAATCGGTGCAAAGTCCCCGGTCAGGAGCCAATCTCACGGAGCAGGAAAAGAGAGCAGACGCATCGAGGCGATTGGCAAGTGTAGAAGCAGGTGCATGCTGCCAACGAAAATCGTGACTCTTAGACGGAACTGACGTGAATGCTTGGCAGTCTCGGCTAATGCCTTCATCGGAATCATCCAGGGCCATTTGGGCAAGGCGTTGCAAAGGTGTGAAACGCGGCAGGCCGGTGACGACCCACACCGCTTCGCGGTTGAGAGATTCCAGTATTTTTTTTTTCGTTGCTTTTGTGTCAGACTGTAGAAGTCCTAGTGTCACACAGCTCGTGAGATCAGTAGAGCAGTCACGAGACGAAGAAGAGTCGGCTCCTCTCTGCCCCCGTTTTTGGAAGCGATGCGGTGGATTAGGTAGAGTATCTGGCGCCAGGTCCGAGTGATGTTGCGAATTCATGCTGCTGCATCAACATCTGCGTCGATGTGGAGGCCTAGAACTCGAACACTGCTTTGTCAGATCTCCCGCGGATCTTAAACCGGCTAGAAAAAAACACCAAATTAGTTGCTAAATATTTGATTGGAGAGTGGTTACAATGCAAGAGTGAATTTCCTCTCTCTTGAGTGAGTAAAATTCCACTCAGCAAGAGGGAGTTGAGTATCGACTTGCGGCTGCAGAATTGTTCTTGACATGATAGAGACAAAACCAAAAGACCACAAACGGCAGTGAAATCCAAGCGAAGTCTGCAGACGATCTACAGAATTTCTAATATTATGCTTATAAGGTCTACACGATGAGCGTTGGCTCTTGTTACTAGAGCTCCTGTAAACTTCATACTATATTGCCTATAGGAAGGCAATGCAGTCTATATTAAGCTTGTCGATACTTACGCTTGTTTATAAGTGATATCTTGCAGTAGTCGCCTTGTCTCCAGGGCTGGCATACCCGGGTGATCGCTTCTGGAGATAATCTGACTTTCGCCAAGGTTTGCGCGACTAGCACCAGGCGCCACGGCGTCTCAAATTCTGTGATGCTGGAGTTGTGAGCCAATGACAAAAGCTGTAGCAGTGCTTTGAGCCAATCACGGCTCACAAGATGGCAAATGGGACAGCTAGCCGGAATTCGAACAATGTTTATAATAGCAGCGCTGTGTTAGTCACGTTAAATCTCATGTGACCCCCCGACGATACCGTCGCAGAACTTCTCTAAACCGCACACAGAGAAAATAAAAAGTCACAATTGAGGCACTGAAGCGCAAGAATTTTAGAGAAACTGTGTAGACTGTTGAAATTTACGTTTGGAAGGTGCGCGTTGCTGTGTTTTCCTTACGAATACTTCCTGCGCAGCAATTGACAAGCAGCCCCTGGTGTGCACCATGGGCGATAGGATTCTCACGGCTCTGCACTTCCCACCGGACGCGCTGTGCGACTACATCTTCTTCGAGTCGCTGTACAAGGGAGGCCGCAACCTGCTCACCGACAAGGCGACCTACACCAGCAGCCTCTACACTTTCCTCCTCGACCACCGCCCTTACCGACGTACAAGCCTTGGCGTCGGCTTCGCATTTGAGTGAGCGGCCGGAGCCATGTTTAGTGTCCCAAAGCGCTTACAAGTGCCCCAGAGTGTCCCCAGCCGTTTTAGTTCCCCTAGTGGTAATTATTAGTGGCCGCAATTTTAGCCTCCCTCAATTTGTGGTGCTCCCTAAATTGTAGCTACCCCATCTTTGCTTTCAGTTCACCGCGCATGCTTCCGTGATTGACACGTCGCCTAGTTTGCAGCGACCTTCTTATGGAATTGCCTGTTACGAAGTGACCGCCGCAATCTGGCACGTCTGGCCTCGCCGCGTCGAAATTCGCGTGCTTCTATCTCCGCCAGCCGCAAAACCGCGTCGTCTTGCTCTAAGGGACTTTCCGCCCTCGCATTGGTGTTCCACTACTTTCGGCAGGCTGAAAACGTCAGTGTACGTTACCTGCTTCTTTCTCGTTTTACTGCCACCGGACATGGAGTACCCTAAAACTCGTCAGAAAGCCATCTCGTATCGAAAAAATAAATCATGACATTACACTGTGAGAAGGTGGATCACCAGCTTAGCTTTTTTACCCACGACACAAAGGTGACACAGAATTTTGGACAACGGTGTGAATACACTTATTGTCTTGATCGGTGTTCATCGTGATGATAGGTATACGCACACACTTTCTCGTATCAGCCCTGTTATTATAATATGAAATTCCAGCATATTCGTGTATAGGCTGGAGTCCCAATGGGCAACGCACCTTTGAAGAGCGACGGCAGGAATAGAGACGAGAATCCAATCGTCGCCGGCGGGTGGAAAAACCATCGATTTAGATCGTGCTCAAAGCGTCAAGCGCATGCGAGACGTCGCTCGTCCTAGGCGCCTTGCCCCTCTGGACTCCGGACTATACGGGTCCTCCCCATTACGACGACAGAAGAGAAGTGAAATTCAAAAATAGAGAACACCAACCTGTCTTTCTGTTTTTCTTTTTATATATGTTCGCGTGGACGATGGGACCACCACCCCGACGAGGCGGAGGTAAGCAGACACGCCTCATGTTTCGACGGTACTACCACCACCACGGGAGAAGGGAACGAGAGGAAACTAGATACGCAAGCGCTTGTGTAAGTTCGGCTGCGAAGTTCCAGGGTGAGGTCGGGGAGTGCAGCACCTTCCACCAAATGTAATAAGATGATTTATTATGAGGCACTAGGCACAGTCTAGTAGCACTGGCAGTAGATGAACGCTGATCATGCGCACAGCCGACACAAGAGCGCCTTCTTCGTCTTCCTCTTCACCACACTTGGAACACCGAAAATGAGACGGCGGTGCGAACGTAGACTTGGCCGACGCGGTTCGGCCTTTTGGGCTAAGATCCGATCGTAGCATCTGTTCTTACCCTTGCGCCTGGGACCTCTTTGGGTCTGCAGGAGTGACAAGGGTAGTCGAAGGGTGCGTTACAGGTCCCGGAGCCTACTACAAGGAGTTCACAGGGGTACATGCGCCATTGCGCTTGGACCCTCTTTGCAGCATCTTCGGGACCGGACCACATTTTTTGTTGACGCTGAACAATAAATGCCCGGAACCCTAGCCTTAAACACGGCTTTGCCGTAAAAATGCGAGCACGACGTGGACTGGCACCTTCAGTACACATTTAGCGGGGGCCAGTCGGCGTTGGGCGGTTCATTGCAATGACGGATGGCTGTCCCACGATTCCAAGCGGTGACGTGAGTACACGCTATGTATAGCCGACAAGATCATTTCAGTGCCCCTTGAATAAAGCATCCAACACGCCTTATCGAGGACAAGAAACAACACACTTTTCACTTAGTAGAATACAACTAGGAATATAACTGGTGCACTCCACTGATAATGGCTACGATACCGGTCAGTCCTAATGTTTTTTTTAATCTTTTCATTTCTGCAGCTATTTGGCGACGGCAGAGGACGCTCTGAAAGTGAGGAACCCCAGTCCACTTGCACCCTTCTGGAAACAGGGCATTTTCCACGTCGGTATCCTCGACACACCAGCGACGGCTGCTCGAAACCAGACGAAAGCCGCCATCGCCACACTGAAGGTACAGTTTCACGTATCGCACATTTGAAGCGAAATAACACGAAATGTCATCGGAAAAATCAAAAGTGTAAGTGACGACGCTTTGGATCCATCGCCGTTAACTAGCTGCGGGTAAGTGGAATAGGTCCAGTAACCAATACGGTTCAACGAGAAATATGCCCGCTGTCGTTGTTTTGCGGTATGCCTTCTAAGAGTTGTTGTAGATGGACTTTAACGTTTCTTTTTTTTTTCCACGCAGGCGATGAATCGGCTGCTTGACACTCAGAGGGCGCGGGGCAACTTTTCAATCACGGCGCTGGCTATGCCGCAACCGGAATTGGGATGGAGTTTGGCTTTTGCCGCGGATTTCACGTCAGTTTAAAACCCGCTTTAGCACAGTTATTGTTGTATAACGTGCGCTTGGTCAATTGCCGGGACTAACACCTGCAGTGTTAAGAGTTAGCATCAAATCGTTGATAAAGACAGACGGACTTTCCTTTGTTGGGTAACTTTTTGTGGCAAGTCAACGTGATTTTAGCTGCGACAGATGGCAGCAAATCAAAATCCCACAAAATAAAGCTCTGATAACCATAACTATCAACCTTTCGTGTCAATGTTTCGGTTCCCACCGTCTGGTCAGAATGAAAACACAGTTCTCAGCTATGAGCTGTCTCATCGTTGGCGTATTTCCACCTCGCTTTCATGTGGTATACAATGCTTTAAGGGTAAGGGTGGTAACCATGGGAGAAACCACCGCATTTAACGGTGCGCTAATGTAACATAACACCCGCGTACCCAGCCGCTGTAATGCTTTCGAGTGCCGTGTAAACAATCCATGTTGGATGTAGGGGATGTGCGAATATGCAAATGTCGTATACGAATTCGAATTGCATTGTTATTCGATTCTTATTCGATGCGAGAATCCACTGTTTGAAGTAACACTTGCTGGAGACTTCGGAGGGAAGTACAAGTTGCCAACTGTGGCCCTTTATGAGTGACTAAGCTTCAGGGAAGCTTTGATTGCTGCGCAGAAGCATCGTTTGCAGAGCGATTATGCGCATAGAGCAGTCAACTTCTTGCTCGATATCCTTCAATCAGGATGCCGCATCTTTAGGCGTCTGACCAATAATTCATTTTCTCAAATGAGGCAAAGCGAAAAACTATGTGGATAATCTCACTACATTTGCATCCCTTTAAAGAGATCGGCGGGGACGTACCAGCGGGATTTGCCATTTTTAACTAGCACACCATTAACGCATCTGGTGCCGTGCTGCCCTTGTGTCTCATTAATGTCATCACGAGGTTGCTCCAGATAGGAATATCTCGCAATTGTTTGGCATTTACAAGTTCTTCAATTGACTATAGGTCCGGTTATAAACTGCAGTGCCTGGTTGAAGTTATGCACCTAAGCCCTGTGTTCCTTTGTTTTTACCAAGCGGGAACCAAAACCTCTTTAATTTCATATTGCTCGGATGTGAGAAAATGCTCGGTGTAGCATTGTTCATTATGAAGCCGTTATTCTTGAATGTCGGCATTCTGTGCGACTAGGAAATTTCGCTATTCAAGTAGCTCAAGGGGAGCAAGGTATTTCGGGTAGCGAATTTCGATATCAAAAAACACATCGTGCCAGAAGGGCTCGTCTCTCTACAGGCGGTCGAGGATGCATCTTGAAATGAATTGTATTCGTTATTGTTTGTTTTCATCCGTCATCGCGAAACAGTCGGCTCCGCTTCACCCCGTACCTGACCATCGCGTTCGGTCACTACCGGTTCGGCGACAACACGGTCCCGCTCTGCGCCGTCATGCCCCCAACGCGTCACCCGGACGACACTCCTCCCGATGACATCGACCCGGACTACAACTTCGACCTGGTTGGCACACGTTTCACTCTACACACGCTTATGCGCGCAACCCAGCTGCCTCGCAAACAATGGCGTCAGTAGGTAGCATTCTCAGCAAAACTTTGTACCGTGTGCGAATTTTTTTCCCATACATTAAAACGCAGACGGCAGTGAGACACTGCTTGCGTGGACAATGATTGACAGCGGCTGCGCTTATAACGCGGTATCTTGTTCAAAAACGACCAATTTGCTTTTCCCGAAGTCTTTTGAAGCGAGGAGGGCGAAGTTACCAGCAACCGGGTACTAACCGTAGTTCGCCTTATGGGTGGACCACCGTGCTTTTAGGTGGCGTATTGACACTTATAGCGCCCGAGTTCACTGAAGCAATGTTACAGCGAAGCTTTTAATGCGACTAAAAGCACTCAAAAAACATTGTGTCAGTTTTCTTAGTTTTGTGAAAAACATATACTCGATCAGGAAGCCTATATTTTGGAGAAGATGCGGGTAATGAGGGCAATATGGAGCCAAATCTTGAAGTGCGTGCGTATATGGAAAGGCTCTGAAGCGTCACGAGTGTGGTGTTCACGATTGGCGCACAGTGTAGAATGCAACGTGACATAACTACGAATGTCACCAAGGTCAAACTTTAAAAACTGACTGCTCTGGCGAATCTGTGTGATGTTCAAGGCGTTAGGATCAAACACAGCTTATGCAAAAAAAAGTGCAGTAGACATTTGCAGCTTCGCTTAAACTGTCGCGCTGTTTTAGACCAGAATGCTTATATCGTATTCCAATTTCTTTTTTTTTTGAGCCGGAGAATTCAATTATGTCAGCATATGCGTACAAAGACGTGTACATTATAATCGTAACTTTATAAAGAAATATGCGCTCATGATGATTCGTCTACTTTGCAGTCGACCGCCGTGTTCACCCTTCGCGAGCTCTTAGCCTTCGGCAAGAACACTAGAGGCCTCGTGTCAGTGACCTTGAAAGGGCGTTGGACAAAGCCTCTGTTCCCAAATATCGTCGACTTCTTTACGCGTTGTTCATCGGATCCAAACATCGAGTCGTTCGGCAGCTACACTGAAGTAAGCGACCGTAACGTATAGGGTCCGAAATGTTTGGTTGGCATGCTCGAACTTCTATAGGAAGCGCTCCACATTCCGTTGTTAACGACTTGGTGTTCCGGACACCGGACACCGGACGACGCCGGACATTTAGAAGGGAGGTGTCCCTACTCCTCCTGGACCGTTTAGGTGACGTGGCCTGTGATGGACAGGAGGATTTCGGGGCGTTGGCGGTGTTGTAGATTAGGAAAACACCAGGAGTGCAGCTTTATAACGAAAGCAAAAGGGGCGCAAGATAGATGAAGATTATTTTCGGGTACAAGATAAGTCCCAAAAGGTGCGAATTTATTTTAGAGCATGCTTTGCAGGTTCGATGAACTACGGTCGTGTAATCGATGCCTGAAGCTAAGTGCCCGGCTCTAAGCTTGAAATGGTGGCAGGAAGTCAGCGAGACAGCGTTTCTTCCTGTGTCGCCTAATGAGATTTGCCTCTGAATATACACCTAAAGCGAATAACTTTTTAGCTAGACAATCTCTCGACCAATCTGAATGAAATTTGTTGTTTCAATAGAGAAAGGCGCGCACTACCGACTGCAGGAAGCCGAACATTGACTTAGGACTGGAAATGTTTCATGAAAGAACCCTAAATTGTTTAAGTTTAAAGAAACATTAACCACGAAGTTTACAAATCCATAAATCATCACACAAAGGCACATAACAAAGTTATGTAATATGCATCTGTTCGGACATCTAAAGCGGATAAGTTCTGTACGCAAGTTTAGGTTACAGGAAAGCTGACAATGCTTAGGAAGATTTTGCAAGCTTTCCACACACAGATTAGCGGTGTACTTGAAAGCGGTCCAAAATACATCACTTTTCTCCTGTTTAGATTTCTAATATAGCTGCAGTTTGCAGAATTGGGATATCATAGTTTTTTACATAGTAACAGTTTTGAAAACTCGCCTGCTTAAGATCTCATTTCTAATGTTCTAATTTTCAACAGTTTTTTATAACACTCTTGACGCCTAAAATAAATAGAATATGCGCTGTGCAGGCGGCAACCTTAAACATTTCTACTTAATTGTAACAGACCTCATCGAATTCGGGGCAGTGGTTGCCTAAAAAGAACTGTGCTTGCGTTGCTTCCTATTTAGATAGGACCTTCGCAGGTAACGCATTCTCCTTCAATATCGTTCGTACTTACGGGGGGGGTGGGAGCGAGTACATACCTGAAAGTTGGGACACACCAAACACGACAGCAGCTGTCACACTCGCGCCTGTCACCGTCTCCGCGGTGTTTACCCATCACGTGGTGTTGCAGCGACCGACCCGGATGCATACCATCCTAAAGATTTGTTTGCGCGCTTTTGCTTTCTCAGGTGTGTCCCGGGGGTTTTTCTGGTGTCGAAGCTGGGTTAAATTATTCGGAAAAGCACTACGCCGTTATTACCTACATCGAGAGCATGAAGCGCACCTTCGTCTACGACAACGAGAAGGCATTTGCTGCCAAGGTGAACAACAAACTTTTTTTCTCTAGAAACCTCTCACGCGCCTAGCTGCACCGCTTCATACAGGCAGCAACCACTATAAGCGCTTATTGAATATTAGCGGCAATTGGTAGGGGGCCTCTTCGAATATCCGTCGCTGGCACTCCCGAACTGCACGAGGAGGGGCTTTCATCCAATGAGCGTTGGCGCATGCACTGTTACGGGCTGTCCTGGGCAGTCCGGGACGACCAATCGAAGAGGCCCAGTGTCCAAATGCCCAGTGTCCCCGGCGACCGTTGTCACATGACTGAAACTGTGGGATTTCGAAAGCTCTGCTTTGAAAACTGCGCGTGGTGGGAGTGATTGGGGGGCCGCAAATCCGTCATGGACGTTATGTTTTAGGCGTCGCCTATTGGCTAAAGAAGCACTGACACATATTTCAAAGTTGTAGCAACTACCACACGCGTCTCGAACGTATACGGACAATGGCTGGAATATGAATTTCACGAAGCTACATATATTTAAAGTTGATGCTGGAGCAGGTCTTGACGTCGCTGACATCTTGGTGACATCATGACGCATTATAATTTCGCTCTGGCCGCAAACGGAAAGAGCCAGTCCATGATGACGCCGTGATGCATCCACCTCCTGGATCAAGACCATCATGATTTTCATCAGCCTATTTTATGTCCACCTTAGGACGGAAGCTTTTCCGAGAGATATGCCGAATTTCCCCTGTCTTGCGCCCACCGACCCCATCTTACGCCTGCAAGTTTCGTGATTTCATAACGCAAGCTAATTCTCTGTCATCATCATTTTATCTTTTTTCGTTCAAGACCGCGATGGGGCATTGCATAAGGGGGGTGGCAGCAGAACACATTACAGGGCGTGTTATGACATAAAAGATAACAGTGAACAAGAACCACATACAGAAAAGATATTGTTAAAGGGCGACGGCAAAGAGATTTCTCTCCTGACGTTCATTGACTGGTGATTCATAAAGTTGTCTCTTCCTTCCTGAGGGAAAGACAAAAAGCACAACAAAACATTTAGGGAAAAGTCGTCCTGGACTGCGCTTCCCATCCCTTGGCATCCATTATGTAAAGTAATGGTCAGCCTATTACCTGCCCTACGCATGACATGGCTTGCACAGCTCCGTTTATTCCTTTAATTGTCGACCAGTATTTCGGCTACCCCGTTTACTCTCTAAGTCACACCGCTGTCTTAATGTCTCTTAACGTTACCCCTAACATTTTTCGTTCCTTCGCCCGTTGTGTGCTCCATGCCTTCTTTTTAACCTTTCTAGTCCCTCTTTCGCGTCCCCCGGAGAAGGGCAGCCAATCAGACGCATTTCTGGCTAACATACCCTGCCTTCTCTCTTCATTTCCTCCACATCCTGCTTCATTATTTGTCAAGCTCTAAGTTCCTCTCCTATATGTTGGCACCCATTGAATTTAATGATTGTACACTTCTGATTGTATATCTTATTATTGCCGCAACCTAAATGGTTAGTGGAAACTAGTGCTATATTAAATTTCTTTTGGTGTGGGGGGAGGTATTCTCGCGGTCGCCATTATTTATTTTTTGTAGAATTTAAAATGTTCTGTCCTCTGCTTAACACAAGAAGATGACAAGCCGGAAATGTCGTGTTGGCGCTCATGGCAAAGGACACATCGCGCCTAACCTCTTTCTCTAACCTGCTGTGCCGGCCAGCCCAAGTTATGGTGCCTCGTAGGGGCGCCTGTTACTGCGTATAGATATGAAATGTGTGTAGAACCACTGACCTGAAAATGTTATAAATGCAATGCACATACGTGTAACTACAGTTCAATGACACGTTATTGTGTGTATATATATGTATATATATAGACATCAATTAGTCGTATCATTAGAAGCCAACAAACACTGACACCAGGAACAACAGAGGGGAAATTACTTGTGTTTAATAAACGAAGTACCGAAACGACAAATTAACGGAAATGAAAGTGAATGAAAAAACAACTTGCCGAAGGTGGGGAACGATCCCACAACCTTTGCATTTCGCGTGTGATGCTCTACCAATTGAGCTGCCGGGCGCCGTTTCCCCGTCCACTTTCGAGGGTATTTATGTTTCCTAGTAGAACCATGGAAGTGTTAGCCAGCGCCACCACACGTACGAAACGCGAAGGTTGTGGGATCGTTCCCCACCCGCGGCAAGTTGTTTTGTCATCCACTTTCATTTGCATTGATTTATCGTTTCTTTAGTTCGTTTATTAAACACAAGTAATTTCCCCTACGTTGTCCTTCCATGGTGTCAGTGTTTTTTAGCTTCTTATGATACGACTATATATATATATATAACTATATATATATATATATATATATATATATATATATATATATATATATATATATATATATATATATATATATATATCCACCTGCACCTCCACCACTTCCCCCGCATGGTTGCAGGAAGAAGGCAGGCCCACCGTGAGTGTAAAATAATGTATATTTACAACGGGTGTATATCGCGTTCAAGCAACGGGCAGTCTTCGTCTTACCCTGGTTCAAGTCAACTTCTGCTTTGCCTTCACCGTAGCAATATATATATTGTTACGGGAAGGAAGAAGCGTGCGTCTATTTACAGATGGATTTTAATGGCTGGGCCAACAAGCGTAGAGAAGCGACAAAAACTACCCTCTTCCTCGTCGTCTCTCAGGCCACCATCATAGTCCTCTTCTTCACACATTAACGACTGTGGCATCACCCCCTCGAGTGATGCGCGACGGGGGTGATGACATAGCGCCGAACGGAGCGATTGAGACGGGGCCAGAAAAACCGTCGCCGAAGTCGGTCATAGGTCCGCGTAACGCCAAGGTGTCCAGCGGTGGGAACGTCGTGCAGTTGCTGCAGTACAATCTGTCGCAGATGAGACGGAATGACGGTTAGGAGCTCGGGCTCGTCTGGGTGCATGTTGCGGCGATACAGGATGCCATTTTGTGGTACAAACGTGTGAAGGGATGGGTCAGAAGGATCAGAGAGCAGGCGTTCGATAATGAGGCGTAATGACTCATCACGTCGTTGTTCAGCGCCAATGCCTTGCAAGGCAGAGAGCGAAAGAACGCAGATCGGTGCGACATCCACTAAGCCGTCCGGTACATCGATGGGATGACGACACAGGCAGTCGGCGTCCTGATGTAGACGACCCGACTTGTAGACCACAGTGTATGTGTATTCCTGCAGCCGTAGGGCCCAGCGACCCAGGCGTCCGGTGGGATCCTTGAGGGAGGAAAGCCAACAAAGGGCGTGGTGGTCGGTTGTAATTGTAAATGGCCGACCATATATATAGGGTCTGAACTTGCCCACCGCCCAAATGAGGGCGAGACACTCGCGCTCAGTAATCGAGTAATTACGCTCTGCGGGAGAGAGGAGGCGGCTGGCGTAGGCGATGACGCGGTCGTGCCCACATTGGCATTGAGCTAAAGCTGCGCCGATGCCGTAGCCACTAGCGTCAGTGCGGATTTTCTGTCGGAGCGGAGGCGTCAAAATGGGCGAGAACAGGAGGTGTGGTGAGCAGCGGGATGAGCTGCGAGAAAGCAGACGCTTGTTCAGAGCCCCAACAGAAAGGAACGTCTTTCTTCAGGAGGTCAGTCAGGGGACGGGCAACATGGGCGAATTTTCCCACAAACCTGCGGAAGTATGAGCAAAGGCCAATAAAGCTGCGAACATCTTTGGCACAAGTTGGTACAGGGAAATTCTGCACAGCATGAACTTTAGCGGGGTTGGGGCGAATGCCTGACGAATCGACGAGGTGTCCGAGCATGGTTATTTGGCGGTGACCGAAGTGGCACTTGGATGGGTTGAGCTGCAAGCCAGCGATGCGAAAAACAGAAAGAACTCATGAAAGTCTTTCAAGATGAGTCGCAAAAGTGGAAGAGAATACGATGACGTCATCCAAGTAGCACTAACAGATGGACCATTTCGAACCACCCAAGAGCATGTCCATCATCCGTTCAAAGGTCGCCGGGGCATTGCACAAGCCAAAAGGCATTACCCGGAACTGATATAGGCCGACTGGTGTGACGAATGCGGTCTTTTCGCGGTCCATTTCATCTACGGCAATTTGCCAATATTCAGAGCGAATGTCTATAGATGAAAAATAAGTGCACCCTGGAAACAATCCAGAGCATCGTCAATGCGGGGAAGTGGATATACATCTTTCTTGGTGATCGTGTTTAGATGACGTTAGTCAACGCAGAATCGCCAGCTGTTATCTTTATTTTGGCGAGAAGAACACGGAACTCCCACGGGCTGGAAGAGTGTTCAATAATCCCTTTGGTAAGCACCTTGTCAACCTCGCTCTGGATATCAGAAGGCGACACCCATTATGGGCATCGGCGAACAGGTGCTGCATCGCCGGTATTTATACGATGCTTCACGACCATAGTTTGACACAAAGGGTGATCGTTCAGGTCGAAAATGTCGGAGTAGGACTCGAGGAGGCAACGGAGCTCTGCGGCTTGTTGGGTTGAGAGGTCCGGTGCAATCATCTTTGTTAAGTCGTCGGTCGGGGCTGATGTAGAAGGCGCAGAATGAGCATTGGTCGAAGACGGCGCAACAGATAGAGCGGAAATGTGGCACTCGTGCATCGGTGACAATGTGGCAAGAGACATGCCTCGAGGAACAACTTGTGGGCACTGTCCGTAAATTTAGGATGGGAAGACATGTCTTATTGTCCGCAACAGAAACGATGGTGTGCGGAAAGGAGACATTGCGAGAAAGCAGGACTGAAGTCGCGGGAGTAAGGACGTAGTCTCCGTCAGGTACAGGTGGGCAGGCTAAGACAGGGATGCAGGTTGCTGCAAGAGATGGCAGGCGTATAAAATCCGCGGAACAAAGCTGAGTTGGAGCTTGAGCAGGAAGGTCAACGGGAACAGGTAGGGGTAGGTCAAGTTGTACAACGCCGGCGGAACAGTCAATAAGAGCAGAATGGGCGGCCAGAAAGTCCAGTCCGAGGATCACATTGTGAGGGCAACGTTCGAGCACACTAAACAAAATGGACGTGTGGCGACCGGCGACACCGACACGAGCAGCACACATTCCAAGCACAACCGGAGCTCCACCGTCGGCGACTGGGAGCTGTCGAGTCGGAGCAGGAGTGAGTACTTTCTTCAAGCGCGTTCGAAGCTCCGCACTCATGATGGAAATTTGGGCTCCAGTGCCGATGAGTGCTGTAACGGGCAAACCATCCACGTCCACGTCCAGAAGGTTCCGATTAGTAGGCAGGGTCAACAGAGGAATTTCAGGCCGGGGTTCTAGAGCAGCGTCACCTCTAGGAGCTGCCCCAGTTAGTTTCCCGTCGGAGAGCGGCGACGGTAAGTTGGGGATGGAGAGCGACGATGCTGGGGCGAACGGGAGCGGCGACTATGTGGTGATGGCGAGCGGCTGGTCACGGTGGCTCGAGCGTTGTCAGGATCGTCTTCAACCTCGGTGGAGAGTGATGGAGGGCGAGGATTCAGTGGGGAGCGACGGTAGGCGGGATAGCTTGGTCGAGAGTGGGCTGGCCAGGAACTTCGACAGGGGCGAGAGATGTGTCCCACACGTCCACAGTAAAAGCAGATGGGTCTTTCGTCATGTGTGCGCCATTCGGCCGGGTTGCGATGGCCCGGATATGGACCGTATTGGCTCCGGTGAACAGGGGCAGAGGCAGCAGATGAAGCAAAGTCAGGATCGCTAGCGGAGCAGATGGACGGAAGACCCACATTGGCCAGCTCTTGGCGAATTACCGACTGAATGAGAGACACAAGCGGCCTGGAATCGTCAAAGCTCTGCGGCACTGGCGTGGCAGATGACGCTGCTTCGATTTCTCGCCGAACGATACGCACGACGTTCTCGCAGGAGGTGGGCTCACGCGGTGGACAAATGTCTTCGCACGTAGATGAAGCTGCGCTATTGGGTAGCCGCGTAAACTGTTGAACTACACGGCGACTCTTCGCGTCTTCAAAGCTGCGACATTCGTTAATGATCTCATTGACCGTTGTGATGTTCTTATAAACAAGCAGGTTAAACGCGTCGTCCGCGATGCCTTTTAAGACGTGGCTGACCTTGTCTGCCTCTGCCATATTGTTATCCACTTTGCGGCAAAGGGCGAGGACGTCCTGGATATACGCTACGCAAGATTCAGTGGACGTCTGTACACGGGTCTCAAGGTCCGTCTTCGCAGCACGTTGGCGGCCGACGGGCTTGCAGAACAAATCTCTAAGCTTCTGCTTGCACTGGTCCCAACTCGTAATCTCTTCTTCGTGTGTTTCGAACCAGACCCGTGCGGTTTTCATGATGTCGAATATTATATTGGCCAGCATAAGCGTGGTGTCCCACCTGTTGTGTGCGCTGACCCGTTCGTAATTCTGAAACCAGTCATCGACGTCAACGTTGTCGATCCCGGAAAACATGCCAGGGTCGCGAGGCTGGGCCAGGATGACCGTCGGTGGCGACGACGGGGCCGTGGTTGAACTCTTTCCTTCGGATGACATGGTGGCCAGGTTACGTCCGCTGCGGAGCTCCGTCTTGCGGAAGTGATTACCCCGCACCTCCACCAATGATGTTACAGGAAGGAAGAAGCGTGCGTCTATTTACAGATGGCTTTTAATGGCTGGGCCAACAAGCGTAGAGCCGCGATAAAAACTACCCTCTTCCTCGTCGTCTCTCAGGCCACCATCATAGTCCTCTTCTTCACACATTAACGACTATGACATCGTATATATATATATATATATATATATATATATATATATATATATATATATATATATATATATATATAATGTGTGTGTGTTGAACTACCCTCACTGCAACTGCCCGTTGGCTACGGCTGGCGTTGCGCTGCTGGAATCTGGGTGGTGGGTGCGATCTCGGCCACATTTCCATGGGGTGCGAAATGAAAAAAAAAAGAGATATAACGCTCGTGTACTTCGATTTAGGTGCCCGTTAAAGAAATCCAAGTGTTCTAAATTATTCCGAAATCCCCCTACAACACGGTTTGCCTCGTAATCGGTTCGCGGTTGCGGACAAGTAAAACCCCGGAATTTAGTTTCGCTAATAATGAGCAATTATACGCTGTGCCATACCCCTTTAGGGAACTGCGATTCATTCTTCCGTCACTTTCTTTTTTTCGTGCGCAGTTGTGCCATGCGAAAGGCATAGACCCAGACGTGACGTTCGGCATCGCCGTCTACGACATAGACTACGACGACTATGCTAATACGTGTGCGTCCCTGAACAGATACAACCGCAACAGCCGATTGAAGGCGGTGAAGAGGGTCGTGGAGTCCTTCCGGAGGCAGAACGCGGATTTTAAAGAGGATGTCTGCGTAAGAAGTGCGGCGCCCTAAGAGCCGCACCTGCTGCCCTGGTCCTCGACGCAGGGTCGATTTCTCGTGGGATGCGGTGAAATATAGTATAGTTGTGGTCGCGCGTCCTGTACTCTTCAGAGCAGCCGTTGATGAAGCTGCCCACCTGACCGTGCGTAACGCGGTCAGTTAGGTGGACCACCCTGTTTTCTTCCTGCTGTACCACTGTACGTATGTAGTAACCATGCGCAATAAACAATCAGTGGTTAGAAGCGCTGATGTCTTCGTTTCCTTCTGTCGTCTTGCGTGTTCTTTTGCGCTTTACCTCAAATTATGCGTTACCAAGTAGCCTGCCAGTCTGTTCTTTCGTTCATCGTACTTTATCGTCCGTCTCACCTTGCCGCGTGACATAGGGCCCGCGTCATCCGGACCCGTCGAGACGTGTTTGTGAACCTGCTCCACGTACAGCCATCGACTACACCATTGCCGCACGGATGCCACGGGAAGCACGCCGCCGCCGCAAGCACTAAATGTGAACACCAAGTCATCACTCGGCACTCTTTAGCACCGCTCCCTATAGGGGATGCTAAAAGGGGCAAGGAGGAAACCAAAACTGGAACCTGGACTGGTTCGCAAGTTCAGCTTTATTCCTCCCCCTGCCGAGCATTGGGTGCCCTTGAGATCCTGCGTGTGACCGCCTTATGATAGTTTCAGGCGATTTTCTGAGCCCTCCGCTTGTTAGCGTTTGTTTTAGGTTAGCGTCAGCAAGATGTTTGCGCTGACGACGATGCGCATGTGTCCTCCGCAACAGCAACCACGCCTGCCCCCAACTGCAAACAAGCCAGTACGACGCATCGCCAAACACTTGTGTCCGGCACACGAGGTGGTGCGGAGCAGACACCTTCGCCAGAAAGACACGTACCGAGCTGCGAGGAGGGTACACGACCGGCGGGTGATCTATATTTACCAAAAGGCGCACGAAAAAAGACGTAGACGAGAAAGAGAAACGACAAACGCGCGCCACTCGCAAGTAAATATTTGTAAATAAATCGTTAGTTGCGACTTGAGCCCGCGTTTGTCGTTCCTCTTCTCGTCTACGTCTTTTTCGCGCACCTTTTGGTTAAGATGGAACCACATCAGCTCGCCCAACTCTCGGTTCGGTGGGCGGACTAAAGCACCGATGCTCAGCCCTGGAGTCCCGCCTGACGCTCAGATGCTGCTCCTTGCACCGCGCCTTGCCCTCCCGATACACTTTTGTTTCCTATTCCCCATTACTCGCACACAGATAGCCGATATCCTAATTGACGTTAAGAGAAAGAAATGTAGCTGGTCGGGTCATGTAACGCGTAGGATAGATAGCTGGGGCACTTTTGGGTTACAGAATGGGTGCCAAGAGAAGGGAAGCGCAGTCGAGGACGGAGGGCTGATGAAATTATGAAATTCGCGGGCGCTAGTTGGAATCAGTTGGCGCAGGACAGGGGTAATGGCAGATCGCAGGGAAGAGGCCTTAGTCCTGCAGGGGCCATAAAATGGACAGATGATAATGATTACTCGTATACTAGGCGCAAATGACCATCCAATAAACCTTACATTTCCCATGCGACGAAATTCGCAGCTAGCATAGCGGAGGAGCTATTAGTGATATTTGTGTTATATGTACAAGGCGTGCATATACACGAAGCATGGCCCCCAAGGAGCAGATACGTGGCGGCGGTACGCTTCGAGTTCTTTTCGTGCAACGGTGCCGTAGTTTAAGGTCGAACTAGAAGCAGGTTGACATTTAGCCTACCTGGACGTGCCTCTCCCCGTAGTAATGAAAGCGCTAAATAATGTCGACTGAAATCTGTCCGGCCGGGCATCAAGGGGAGAGCTGTCCAACCCAGATGGCGCCACCGACAAAGCCCGTATGCATTACCACGATGCTCCAGTACTACGGACAGCGCCGCTATGTCCCCCCCCCCCCCACCCGATTTCTACCTTCGCTTAACCCTTGCTGGTTCATGCATTCCTGAAGGACTCGTAACGTTTCGCAAAAAAAAAAATATCTGACATGAGGTAAGACAAACACCAAAACTAATCTTCACAATCCGATCATCAGAAACTCTGATTACATAGCTCATCAAATTCGTTTCACTCATAAACTTTGTTCTTCCCGATATTTGGCGTCTCTTCAAGAAGTTACATCTCTGCGCGATATCTATCGGAACATGCTGCCTCAGGCATATAACTTGCCTTGGAGGCGAACAAGAGAGGGGGAGGGCGAATATGGTCTTCACAGATTTAGTGACTATACTTTACAGCATTACCATAACAAAATAAAAAAATTACCAGCTATATACGCTGCCTCGAACACACTGATATGGGGACAGTTCATCAGAAAAGCCTTTGATTTCTTCCGAGAAACATCACTCGAAATATCCGTCTTCATTTGTGCGTGTCTTTTGTCATTCAGTTTCATTATATATAAATGTCTTGCTTTAGAATATAAATTCAGACCAGAAGAAGTTAATAGGGCAGATGTGGTCGCCTGGCGGCAACTGCCGACCATCCCCTTCCTTTAACTTCAACATGCTCCTATCTTCAATTTCTTTATCCCACTCGAAGACAGCCGAGAAACACAAGCTAAACCTTCTAATACGTAAAGTCACGAAGCTCGCCCTAGGACTGTCGACAACCGCCTCCACTGACCGATTGTTTCGCATGGGAGTTCACACCTCCTGGGAAGGACTCCCGGAAGCGCACCTCATCAACCAGATCGAGAGACTCAAGCTCACAACCACAGGCCGAGCAGTCCTGCGACGCACAGGATGCGTAACCAACATAGAACACGATGGCGAACGTAAGGAAAAGATCACGTCCAAGCTCCGAGAATGTCTACAAGTTCTTCAGATCCCTCTGAACATGCATCCAGAACACCATCAAGGCCGGCGGCTCGCCAGGGTAAACGCCATCAGACACAAGCACCTTAACGACCCGCAGGCGCGCTACGTGGACGCAGCCAAATATCCGGGACGAAACGCCCTCGCTATCAGCGTCGCAGACTACATGGGGACGACACTGCCGTTGGCGACAATTCTCGCCAAACGCGCGGACACAGCTGAGGAGGCCGCTATAGCACTCACCACCCATACAAGCGAGGATGCCATACTGGTCTTCACCGACTCTCAAACAGGGGCACGCAACTATGTGAAGGGCACGATCTCCATCAAAGCGATCGACATACTTAAACGTGGCGACACTCCTCCCCACTACACCTGTATCTTGTGAGTTTTGGGACACGAGGGACTCGAGGGGAATGAAGCGACACACACTGCGGCCCGCGCAAGCGTCAACCGGGCCTCCTAGCACGACATTCTAGACATGTCCCACCCACCCAAATCAGCGGAAGAAACGGAAACAATAACGTCAACTTACCAAGCACTACTGCAGCACTATCGGCTTGGACGCAGGGTATACACTCCACCGCATCCAAAACTAACGAGAAACGAAGGCACCGACTACAGGCGACTCCAGAGCAATACCTTTACCTACGGAAACACACTGCATCATTTCCACCCGACGCTATACAACTACACCTGTCCACACTGCAACGTGCCAGACACCTTGGCGCACCTCCTCCTGCAATGCAAGAAAACCCGAGCAAGCATTACAGCGACACAACTAATAGCAGCAGACGCAGACCCAAACCTGCTCGCCGAAACGTGGGAGGCTGCGATTTCCAAGCTGGACCTGGTCGACCAGCGCGAACTCGTCGCCCGGGCCCGGAGGGCGACCCAAGCCAGAGGGTTCCTGGAATAAAGGACCCTCGAACCACGACTGACAAGTCACTGGTTCAAAGAAAGGTTTCTTTCTCTCTCTCCCACTCGACGCCCTTTCTGCAGTCTTTACTGTGGGGCTAAGTCTAAGGCGTAGCACTGCGCGTGGGAACGCCCCTTTGCTCTGGGTGTTTCGCGCAGTGCTAACCCTATTGCTTTCCCTTGCCAGTCGTCGCTTCATGGCTGCAGCCGGCAGAAGCAGCAACGGCTGGTCCAGCGGGCTTGTCGCATGGAACCCTGTAGTGAGAGCCCCATACACTAACGAAGAATTCCCTACTAAATTTGTAAATAAATTAAGGAACTTTTCTTCAATAAAAGGGACGGCCCTTGACCACTTTTGTGAATCACCATGTTGGTAAGGAGATCTGGTTAGCGGGCGTATTTAATGCATCTTATTCTCGGTATTTCAGACCTATATGACGCCCCTGTACTTCTTCGAAGAAGACGACTTATGGAGATTCTGGTCCCTAATTTTGCGTCGAGTTTACGCAGCCCTCTTGTAATATTCCCTGAGGCTTCTATACTGGGCTTCAGCCAAATAATGTCTCTAGGACCAGCTCTGACTACCCATGGGAAATAAAGAACATGACTTAGTCACTGTATTTTACTTTATGGTTACTAACACATTCCTCAGCGATTTCTTCCTCTTCCCTACAATTCTAAAATTCGCACCTTGAAAAAAGCAGTCCGCATATTTGTTTTCAAAATCTCATCACCTCCTTTATCACAATACCTGTTTGCTTTCCCCTGATTTGGTTCTTTTACATTTATAATGGTGACTGCTGAATAATTAAAGAAAATATTTTGCATCCCTCTTCTCTATACAACTGCCCATTTCCTTTTAATAAAATTTATCTATCGTATCCTCACGCTCCAGCATCATGGGGCAATCTCTTCCAAATTAAATTAATTCTCTTTCACCTCTGACGGGTTTACTTTGTATTTTCCTTTATCTTTTTTTTTCCAGTACTGCCACCCAATTCTCGGCCTATTGCTCAACAAGGGGCGTGTATCATTTTTTTAGTGATCATCATCCTCAGTACCATCGGCTCGCTTCACCAAGGCAGGCGTTCTGACGTGAAGCACGCTCGTCTTCTTCAAACCCCCACCTGCTCCGCTGAGCAGTTTCTGTCGTCTTAAGAGGCAAGTGTTATTCCACGTCGCATTCCCCAACGAATAATCGTATGCCGGCAGGGTCGTGCAGATTAATTGCACAGGGAAAGACTATTAGGCCTGGTTAGGGTTAAGGGCGCTTAGGAATGAAGCGGGCGGGCTTGAAACATCGGGCTTCCAGGGCAGCATCACAGAAAGGGGGCGAACGACGCAAGGCTCTCGGGTAGAGGTTGACATCGCCACGAGGCCACCCCACGCAATACTTTGATTTTATAGTCCTGGAGGTTTGACAACAAGCCAGTGAGCTAACCTAGGTGTTTGCTCCGTTGATTGCTGTTGTTTATCCAATACGGGTATTGATGGGATGGACGAGTATACCGTCGACCTCAGAAGGAGTCGCGGTCGGAGTAGATTCGTCGTATCTTTTGCTATGTGGTCGCGAGCCAGATCTCTGACATTTTTAGCCTCTTTAACCTGTACGTACTATTTTACTGCTGCGACACCTTAACACCACAACACGGCTCTAGCTGTCCGTCTCTCCCTCCTCCTCGCTAGGCCTCATTGACACAAACGTCATTCGTCCCGTTCCGTCACCGTCACGGCAACTGTTTTCAGCAAAAGAAGAACGCCATTTTCGACGGGTTTTTCCTCAAAAACGGTACGCAGGTACCGTTGATACATGCTCCCAACCTCGTCGGCATCCAGCTTTTTTTTTTTTTTTTTAAAGGGGAAGCGACCGAGGAAACGCTTGCAGTAACGGTGTCTATCCACCGTGGTGACGGTGACGGAACACGCCGGATGGCGGCTGCGTGAATAACGTCTTTCGTTGTCGTCACTTCCCACTTGGAGCCTCGCCTCGTCGATAAAGGAACACTTCGTTTCGCCCTTAACGATATGCAGCGACAAAATGGCAGGACATTAAAGGAAGTGCGCTTCAATCCACACTAGGAAGGTACTTTGTCATTGAAGCTGTGGAATCACCTGATCAGATATGCCAATGTGACGTAGCCTTGAACTGGGGCGTGCCGAGCCTGAGCTGGACACCGTTGTGCATACTAACGTTGCTGTTCCCGTTGCCGCTCATCGTGTTCACGCTGCTTTTCGGGAGTAGAAATTTTGCGTGACCTTTCCATAGCGCTATCACAACACGAATGCAATCAGCTGCTAGGCCGGCTCTTCTTTTACGCACGAAAGTGTAGTGACGCCACCCCTTGCTTCATGTGCTACACTTCCCGGCAAAGGCAGCTTATGCAGCCGTAATCTTTACCGGGAAAACGCTCGTGGCGAACGCTATGCGCGAAGCCAAGCTTTCTGGTTCTCTTTCTTTACCCGAAGCGGCGGCGCCGCCACTGCCGGATGCGCGGAGGCGAGCGCCATCTGCAAGTGCTGCAAGGCAAGTAGCGGCGATTGGTTGAGATTGGTTGAGTTTTAGGCTGCGTAGATGAAGGAGTCCCGGGATCCCAGTCATACAAAGCTTCGCTGTAGAACATTCGGGCTGAATTTAGCTATCGTAGATCGTCAATGAATGCGACAGCATGTTCATAAGTTTGAGAGGCATGCGCTTTATGTACGTGCAAGGATGCCAGATTCAACGCACACAAGCGCAGGCAAAGCTCTCGTCGCGCGCTTATTAAAAAATCCTCTAAAACTGTCTACCTTCTGCACCCCGTTTTGCAGCATAGCGATTACTCGGCCCATAATCGTGTGACAGCTGCCCAGTTTACTATGCTAATGTCTCCCTAATGGGCCCATGTCTTTCAATGCGCGGTAGCGCTCTCGACAGCGGCTCGCACCTGCGCTGACGGGTGACCTTCGAAATTCCCGTTTAATGCAGTGATTTTTCTCTCTCTCGAATCTCGGTGTGCAAACTCATTGCGGTTTCGTGCACACTTCGACGCAGTGGCGTGTACGGACGGCATAGCTCTCTCGGGTTTTCGGTAACTTACATGCACCTCCAGAGTGGGTGAGGTTCGCGTGTACAGTGCCGTAAAGAAATGCGTGCCTAGCGGTGGGATCGAACCCGCGTCTTCCAGCACAACTGCCCAATCCTCTGACCATTAGGTCACGATAGGAAGCATAAGCCTCTCTCGCATCAAAGTCGCTCTTCGAGGCTGTCTGGGGGCGTTCGTCGCGGGCCCGTTTTGTCGCATTCTCGTCTCGTGAACTCTAAGCGCTTTGAGACGCTGTGTTAGATTGCACTGTCTTACGGATTTACCCACGTATTGAGTCGGATAGCTTCTGAGTGCGCTGGATTCCATCTCTGACGCTGTAGCATTAAAACCTCGTTGCGAGTCCCACCACTCGACCGACTTAGTGTAGCGTGTAGTTGTAGAGCTTTTCCGTGTTGCTCGTTCACGGTATGTTTTTGTTCAATTCGTGCGCTACCCTAAGTCAACGGAGCAGCAATTAGCCCAAACCTGCGCGTTTTCCTGTTGTACCCCTGTCAAGCGGGCTAGCTATGTGCACTTACGGGGAGTGCACTTCGGGACCTTGAGTGACACTTTAGGCTACGCGATGCTAAACGGGAACACAGAGTGCACTCGCACTAAAAAAAAATGAATAAATCGATCGATCGATCCAGCTAGCACGCGCGCGTGCTTTTATGTGAGTACGTGCATAATTTTTGGCGTCTGCAAAAATGAAAGCTTCTCTGTTCTCCGGACTCCTTTGAAACCAATGGGAATGTTGTTGATAACTTGGATAGATGCAGAAGCTGGTGCATTCGGCGAGGTATTTTGTGTGCATACGTGTTTCGCGCTTTGAAGTACGAAACACGCGGTATATGACGTGGCTCCTGACAGGATCCGCGATGCGTGTGTACGGAAGGAGATCGAGTCCTCAAACTACGGGAACCTGTGCTGGAAAGGTTGTTGGGTGCGGCTGTTGGTGCGACAGGCTGAACGAAAGATTACGCGCTCTGTAGTAACATGTACATTGTAGGGGTTCGTGATAAAAAGAATATGCTAGAGACTCATCGCCTGACAAACCGACAGAAAGGAGGGAGAGTGCACTATTCTCCTTATTTGTCAACGACATGCTTGAAGACGAATGAAGGATTGTTCAGACTTCTTGAACCAACTTTGTGGAGCGTAGTGGTTATAATATAGGGCGCACGTGCAAGTTATTTAGCTCTAGAACTACGACATGCTACAGCACTCAAACGCTTTGGTGCGTCATAGCGCGCTTTCAGCCATAGTAAAGGAAAGTAGGCGCTGTCCCGAAGTCACCCTGTGTAAGCCTTCGCACGGGCCGGTGCTTCACTCGTTTGCCTTCTTTTAATCAACTGTTCTTTGTAATGGCAGATTGTGCTGAGGCCCAATTTTGTTAGGCATCCAAAAGCAAGCGCCCGCACTGGGCGACTCTTAGCCGTGACTGAACCAAGGAGAGCTACCCTTATCATGAAGAGGTAAACAGTAGTCAGTTTAGATTGATTGATAATTGATTCATTGAAAACTCTATTCCGTAAGTGGTTCATGGTTCATCGCCAGGAAAAAACACGAAGATGAAATATATATATATATATATATATATATATATATATATATATGTATATATATATTCACGGCAAAATTGGGACTTCACATTGACGCCATGGTGCATTAACCGTTTGCTAAGTACACTAATTTCAGTGTCTGGCTCATTTGTAAAACGTCGTAGCCTGTATTCATTAAGAACTAACTAGGTCTTAGCCGAAGCGTCACGATCCATGACGTAACTGCGCGCCGGTGCTGAAACATCAAGGCGTCGTCGCCACTATTCGGTCTTTAGTTTACGCGCGTCTTTCTAATTAGGCACCCGCAGAAGAGCGCTAGGCCACTACTCGCACTTCTGCGTGAGGAAGGCGTCGACGCTTCTATTTAAGTGTGCATCTAAGGCGTAGGGCAAGCTGTGCACAAAAAAAAAAGAGTCTCCTCTCACGATAAGAGCTTCTCTAATGTGTATTACAGAAGGGCAATTCGCTCAAACGGTTCAGCTCAACCTATTTCTTTCTTTAGGCTCCGCTTCAGCACTGCGTATCAACAGGAGTTTTCTTTTCCGTTCCAGCTTGCCAGCTCTATCGCCGCCATGCAGTACGAACCTGGCTATTACTGCGATCCAGCTGCATACGGACAGGCGTACGAGCCGGCAAAGTACGCGCAGACGCCGTACGGACAGGCTCCGTACGGACAGGCTTCATATGGACAGTCTGCGTACGGACAGGCTCTGTATGGCCAGGCTCCGTATGGCCAGGCTCCGTATGGCCAGGCTCCGTATGGCCAGGCTCCGTATGGCCAGGCTCCGTATGGCCAGGCTCCATACGGTCAAGTCGACTACATGCAGGCGGGTCCCGCCGATTACGCGCCAGTCCCCACCGGTATGCAATGTAAAAGCATTGACTCACCACCCGTTACTGGGATAGTTGACTCGTAATTATTGCGGAGTCATATAGTACGACGCCTAACAGTGTGAAGTGTCACGCTCTTGCCTGTCTTCGTCTTCACATCGTTTCACTGCCTAATACGTCGAGACAAGTAAAACGTTGCGGCGCATTGTAGCATCTCTTTGCTCATAGTTGAGCGGTGGCTTTGACATTCAGTTATTTAGAGCATCGTCTCGCCGCAGGAACGCGACCTCGCGGAGCGTTGTGACCGCGCATATCTCAAATGTCCTGCTTGCCAGCAGATGGCGCTACGGACAGGCAAACCTCTCGCGGTATCCATCCTGAGATCAATGAGGATGTCCTTGCCGAGGCGCCTGACTTTAAGGATAATAGACGCATTCAATAGGAAGCCGGCTATGAAAATATATCAAACAGCCAAGAATAAAAGGAGCAGAGAATAAAATTATGATAGTTGGAGTGGGAGTGCTGTACGTTGCAAGACAGAGACAGCGTGTCTCAGAACGCGAAGTTGTTTTGCGCGGAGTCGTAGATGAATACGTCGCGCGTAGCGTTTGGCAATGGAGTAGAAACCATTTAGTATATTCTGGTGCACTGTGACAGCATCCATCGATCGCGAAATGCATAACTGGCTACCCTGCTCGGGGCTTTCGATTTCGCGAACAATCGGGAAAATGAGAATTTGGTGGCATCTGCCACCACCGCGTTTCCAAAGAGATACGTCATAATAATCATCGTGATGGTCATCAACTCACGATGGTCAAGATATTGCTAATAGTCACCGACACTGAAGGAGGAGCGCCCGATAATCGTTTAAATTATATTCTTGATAACGATCATCGTCTGCTGCTGTGGTGACGATCATGGTGATGATGCTTATGATAATTATTACCATCATCGTCTGCTGTTGCTTCATGCAAGCGCAGCTGTTTATAATTCAGGGGAGCATCTTAGCGTTGTTGTCCACGAGTTTCGAAGAGTTCTTCAAATGGCATGGAAGTTCTCTTAAAGCTTCCTTGTCTTACTGAGCAGGATTCTTACCAAGATCGCGTGCGATTCTGCAAAACATATCGAGTAGTCGTGAGGCATAAACATTTCCAGTAAATAAACGAAAGGTATGGGAGTCAACTAAGTACGGCATTTATGTGTTTACCGTTTAAGTGCGATGGAGCTGTAGCAATATGCGTTTGGACTTGTACAAATGGTCACGATCAAAGTAGAACGCTAATTTTCTGCTATGTAAGGACCATAATTCAACCTCTTCGTCACTGTGGAATCGTGAAATTACCGTGGCAGAATACTCGAGCAGGATAACTACAAGGGCAGGTGTACACGGTGAACGCACGTCCTTATCCGTCCATTTGTCTCAGTTTATGATATTTTTTTCATTGGTTCTTAAAGTCCAGCAGTAATCGAATACCAGCTGGCCCGCTCTAATGCCTTGCTTAATCAGAAGGGAATACTTAATCGAACTCTTCTGCAGTTCTGCGATTAGACATTTCCTTCTCGAATCTACTGTACTCTACGCGCGATCCGTTTTCACGTGTGCTTGTATCGTGCAGATAAAGACTTGTGCGCCAGATAGCGCTGCTGAATGCACTGTTCTAAATGCGTACGAATTTTGTTTGTTTTTCGTTTTTTGGTGGGAAAGGCATAAGCTACTGAATCTAGCTGCTTTGTTTTTCTTGCCGTTTCTTGTCGCAGGACCTGTGGAGGCCAAGCCATCGTAAGTAACCCATTTATCGTATAGTGGTCAACACACATGCGCCCAAACCGTCCGCTCCGTCTAGGCAATGCGTCGGAAAGGTGGTTGCTGGAGCAGCTGAAATGTGTTAGTACATTTTGAAAACCGTTTGGTTGCACGCTCTGAAGGATCTACGAAATAACCTCATCACCGTTGTATTGAACGTGACTATGGTGCTTGCCATCACGAATTCTACGCGTACTCTTAATAGGCTGTGGAAGAGTGAAGGAAAATGCGCAGGCAACATGATCAGACGGGACTCAAAAATCCTAACTTACTGAATGCCAGCTAGGAATGAGTTCATCGCTGGAGAGAAGCACTGGTGCGAATACCGTTTATTTATGCGTAACAACGCAGTCAGCGTTAAATAATTTCGTTTATCCATAGATCTCACAGGCTCCGCAATGAGTATTGCGTAAGGGGGGCTCATTTGTTGTTCACAAAGTAAGCGATAAAAAGGTGGTTATACAATACTGTATGTATATATATATATATATCTATATATATATATATATATATATATATCTTCAGGTTATGAACAGTTGTAATGTTTGCACTATCACAGCCCACCACACGACCTCCAGAGTCGAGCAAATGTATTTTTGTCACATAAGAAAGCAATCACATCACGTGCCTTACGCACAAACTGTGAAATTCTGCCGCGGCGGTGCCGGCAGCAACGGATGGATGGATAGTAGCAGCGTCTCCTCGGAAACGGGGCGGTGGTTTGCACTAGCAGGCTCCTGTTATGTTACCTAAGGTCCTGCCTGTATAAAAGAACAACAGAGAACAAAGAGAGAGAGAAACAACTTTATTTAGTCGCCTGCAGAACGACACTATGACTAAATGGCTCCGCGACGAGGGCCCTGACGTCTTCTGAGCGGGTGGTCTCTACTCAACTCCAGCGCGTCTTACTCCCGTGGTCGGTCGCCCTGAGGGGCAACGTTCCGTCGGTTTCGCTCTGCCTTTGTCATTCAAGAGCCGCCGAGACCTGCTGGACGGCCCAGGTTTGGCTTTCGTGATCGTAGCTTCAGCCGCGAGTCGGGGCGGAATCGTTGTACTTGTCGAAGCTTCGTCGCGGAACTTGGTGCAATCCTATAGAATGCGCGTCAGGGATCGACCGTCCAACGTGGTGTAGTGCCAAGGACCGCATGACGACCTTCAACGAACTTACACAGTTTCACCGCCTAGCTCGAAGGACTTTCCCACCCCCGCACCCTGGGCTGAGCCGAGCGCAGGCGGTGCTGTTCAGACAATTGCGAACCCACCCCAATTTTTATTAATCATCTGTACCCGAAAGTATATGTGAGTGATGTGTGCCGCGTGTGCAAGCGGGGGAGAGAACAAAGAAGAAAAAAAAACTGAATTCCAAGCACCAAGCTCTCTTAACCACCATAGGGAACTCTGTTCTTGCACGCCTCCGTTGTGTGTGATCTCCCTACTTTTTTGCCACCAACTTCCAATCGCCTCCTACTAATCTTTATAGTGGACTTGTTTGCTTTCCCCCTGCTATCGCTGAACCCAAGGGCTTCCAGGAGGCTAGAGGAGCCTAAACCGATCGCTGGGTAGATATATTCACATTCTAATAAAACGTGTTCCATCGTTTCCGTAGCTCTACCGCAGCATGCGCATGCTACTTCTTCCTTGTTGTACGTCGCATTACAAGTAGCCTTCTAACGTATCCTCATCTCGCTTCGAAAATTAAACAGTTTCCCTATGAGTTATCATCTTAAGTTGTTATATTGTTCTTTTCCTGATTGAGTTTCTTCCTCTTAGGTAGTTAATCAAAGCAGGTATCCTTTCCATTTCCCCCGTCCGCGAGATTGTCCCAGCCTCTCTGGCTTTGCGTTCGCTCCCGCAGAATGCACGGAAGCGAGAGCCATCTGGTGGTGTTGCAAACAACCAAGCGGCGGGTGCGAGCTAGACCACAACAGCAGCAGCAGCGTCCAGAAAATCGGGAAAAACGGTTAAGAAAGCTAACAACAACAACAAAAACAATACGTGCAAGGCTCCCTTCTAGATCACCGAGCGTGCGTGATGCGTTAGCTGTTATATTTTTCGATTTGGACAGACCGTGATAGGGTTGCTGTCAGAGGAATACCGAAGTACTTGCTTGCAGACGTGTGAGCGACGACGCTGTTGTCAGGCTATTGTTTCAGACCACCATCTTTAATTCAGACCACCAACTTTAATAAATTATACTGTATCAATTCGCCAGCTCAGTTGTGTGCATGGTGAAGATTCAGCACGCTCTAAATTATTGCAAGACCGCACCTTTGGGCTCGAGTATGAAAAACGAATCGGCGTACATTGATAACTTCGCTATCGGTATTGTACTACATTGTTTCAGGGTGAGACTGCTACCTAGCTGCAACAATTTTCGAACATTGCTGATAAAGCGAGAAATCGTCGCAATTTAAGGTGGAATTGTCCCTATTCTATAGTTTTGCACGCAGTATTATATTTGTCCCGCTTTAGAAAAAAGAAAAGGCGCTGGTCTTAAGGATGTTCTGTTTATGTACAAATACCCGTTTCTTTTTTTTTTTTTTTTCGCGCTGTGGAGGCAGCGTGTTCGTAAACCCTAAGAAGTTCCAGTCGCGAGTTTTCCGCATCCAAGTGCGGCGAGGAAAGAAAAAGTAATTTGTGCCGATTTTTCACTTTGACCCACAATGAATTGTGGGTGCCGTGTTCGAATCCGCAACCTCGTGCTGTGCAACGCAATGCCGTCGCATCTAAGCTGTACCGTACGTGACCGTAGTTGATCGTGGGCACATTCTTGATCTGGTTAAAATACAAGGAAGATGTCTCACGCGTCCAACTGATGTACGTAGCTTTCTTGTGCATCTAGCCGGAAAATTATTTCGCAAGTGTTAACTGCGTGGCAAGAACTGGTTCCAACCGCAGCATGTATATTAATTTGCCGGCACCTGCGACTTGAATTCTACTTGCCGCTCAGGCAGCGAAACTAGAAACCTTTTTTTTCTGGCATGTGCGCGGTCAACACGTTTATACCTTGCTATAGAGCACATTGCATTGCCGCTTGTCGCCCGCACCACACCCTGGAAGCTGCTGCGAAACAATTCGGAATTGCAGGCGGGATTGTGTAAATCACGAAAGCTCTCTCGCTAAATTGACCTTCGAAAAACCTTTCGTGGTGTTTACACAAGGCACTCAAGAAATGCATTCAGTGGCGATTTAGCGGTAAACGCGAGAGAAATGCGTTACCAGAACGTCGAGCCTTTTTGAGGTCCCCAATTCAACATTTCGCTGGAGTTGAAGCTTCCGTAGCTTCTGACCAGGGGAAGTGGAGCCAAAGGTTGCCCCTCTTTCCTCTCTTAAACAGCGCCTTGTCGGCTGATGTTTGCTTACAGATTAAGTGATTTAGCTTTGTTGTTGTACTTCTAGGCCAATTAGAAAATAAAATGTGGTTGTTCTGAATGAAAGGAGTGTCTTCTTCATAGTATTGATGACGTTATTGCCAATAAAATTTTCCACGATGTTCATATTTCTTAAGTAAAACCAGTAATGCAGAGAGGCACGTAGATATGTATCTGTTTGCTAAAGTAAGGCATGATTAACTCTTGGGAAAAACTTAAAAGGCGCGTCTTCACCCGAAGTAAAGTATGCTCTTTTATCGTGCCCTCTTAAGATGGCGCTCAGGAGGGGCATCTGTGCTGTGGTGCGGCTTCACCTTCGGGTTCGGGACATCATTTCTACTCCAGCAGTTCTTTATTGCAATCATAGAGTTTACTATGTTTGCGGTAGCAATTATATGGGCACTTCAGGCGCATTCCTGCCGTCGGCGTGAGGTTCCGTATGAGTGAAAGCGTGAGAGGGTGAGCCGGCGAACGCAGTTCAATATCGCGCGCGTGAGCGAGGAACGCGGCCCGGATGCGCGCCCTCTCATGTGGCGCGAGAGGCAAAGGGGTACATTCAGACTAGGATACATAGCGCAAAACTTTTGACACAGGGACAAGCAGAACACAGGAAGAGCGCTAACTTTCAACAACTGATTTATTGTTGCTGGTGGGTACATATATACTCACTGGGACGCCACTGCAATAGAACACACTGAAGGGAAGGAGGAAAAAGACAGTCATGTGACCATTATGCCCAAAAATTCAAGCTCTTTCCGTGATAAAAATATAGACGGCGTGCTAACGCACTCGTCACCTGCTCTGGCTATCTCGGCTGCTTCCACAATTTCCCTCGTAATCTTATTCCTGTGGCGATAGACAACAATAGTTTGTTTTAATAGTGGGAAGCATGGTGCCTTCGCGTCACATCTTCTACAATGGGCAGCCAGATGCCCATCTATTGCGATGCTCTCCACTTTGTTACTGTGCTCCGCCAGACGCACGTTTAAACATCTGCCCGTCTGGCCCACGTAGTACTTCCCACACGAGAGTTCGATCTTATACACAACATTTCGAGTGCATGTAACAAAAGGATAATTGTGCGCGGTAGCGCAACTAGGCTTTCGTTTCCTCATGGGACAGCTCTACCTGCCTACATGCCTCTACCATAAGACGCGTATCTTCAGTCTTATGCCTGTACAATATCGCGCATTCATCTAACTCTGGCGTGCAGTTACAATCTCGGCAATGTAGCGAAAGATTAGAAGGCGATCCACCGGTTAACGACCTTTTATGTTCCATTAGCCTCTGATTGATACACCGTCCCCTTTGTCCTACGTAGAACTGGCCACAGCTAAGGGGAATTTTATACGCCACACCCATACGACAGTCAGTAAAACTGTTGTTCTTATTGTGCTTTACTAGACAAATATCTGTTCGTTTTTTGCCTTTTACCCGCTCCTGTTTATTCTGTATGGCAGCGCATATCTTACCTAGCTTATTGGGAGCAGTGAAATCAACATTAACATCATATATACTAGCAACTTTTTTAAGCCTGTGCGACACTGAATGAATATACGGCATAGCCGCTACTCTTTTTTTGCTATTACTGCTTTCGTGATCACGTCCGTCCCTCTCGAAATCGACTTCTTTAGGCGCTCAGCCACAGTGGCCACCGCTACACTAGGATAACCTGCTTCTAATATGCGCCGGACTTGCGCATTAAAATTGGCGCTCATTTTGTGCATGCAGGATCTGGTGAGGGAAGACTTAAGGCACGACATGGCAATTCCGTTTTTGACTAATTTAGAATGCTTGGATTGAAAGTTTAGCAACGGCTTCGAAGATCTTGGGGAGTACTGCCAACAAACATGATTTTGTTCGAAGATCAAGGAAATGTCAAGAAACTGAATTACGCGTCGCTGAGGAAATTCCTTGGTAAACGTTAATCCTCCCCCATAAAGTTTAAATTGCTCACTTACTGAGGTAGCAGCAGAATCGAATTCTTCCCTATTGCAGAAAATCAGGTAATCATCAACGTAACGAAATATCTCGATAACGCTATCACCTAAGGCTTTCTCTAAGCAGTTGTCAACCTTACTCAGGTAAATTTTGCTAAGAATAGGGGCAACCTTTGAGCCAATACAAATGCCTGATTTCTGCAGAAAAACGCCATCTCTCCATCCAATCAGCGTTGACTTCAAGTACATTGAAAGAATTTGTAGAAAACTTCCCGTGGAAACACCGCATCTGTCAATAAAAGCCGACTCTTGCACTTGTTCTTTAATGCACTCATTTACGGAATTTAGCAACCCGTCATGCGGCAAGGAATAATACAGGTCTTCGATATCCATACTAAAAGCTGTACAATCACCAGGATTTTCCTCTCTCAAATACTGAACTAGTGCCTCAGAATTACGTAGGCAAAAGGGGTCTGAAAAAACTAGTGAAACTAGGCAGTTCTGTGGGTAACTAGCGACACAGACCTGCCACGTCCCTTTCTCTGACACTATAGCACGAAAAGGGATTTCTTGCTTATGGGTCTTGGCCGAGAAAAACAGTTCTAAGGTGAGGGATTTTGCTTTCTTGACATTACAGACAAGCCTATCAAGATTATGCCTTGACAAGAGGTCAACCGCACGTTGCTTAACTACTGAAGGCTTGAGTTTTACTGGCTGCAAATTCTTTTCTATGGCTGAAATCGCTTTTTCTGAAAACATGTCATCTGGCATAATTACGAAATAACCTTCCTTGTCGGATATTACTGGTCTAAGTTTATGCTCCACAAGGTAATCAACTAACGGTCGGACAGGGTCAGGCGTCTTAAAATGAGAATTTTGATTGTTTAATGCTAGCAATGCAATCCGAAATACAGCGTGAGCGTTCTTCTTCCGGGACGATCCTGGTTATGCAGCGCGGTATGCTTATAACGTCAACGGGTTTTACGTTAGGCTTAAAACAGGGCTTAGGACCTAAAGGTCCTAAGCACTGTTTTAAGCCTAACATAACAAAGTTCAAAAAACACTCCTGCTGGCTGCTCATAACATGCCGACAGCTCACAGATGGCGCCACTGCCTGCAGAATCTGGCGGCACCCGTGAATATATATATATATATATATATATATATATATATATATATATATATATATATATATATATATATATATATATATATATTTATATATATATATATTGTTACAGGGTTAAAAACAGTCAGACGTATATTTACATGTAGCAGCTGACAACATGGCACTCAGCGCGCGAAGTCCAGAGCGTCTTCTTCGGACAAGGATTAAAACATCTTCTTTCTCATCGTGTCACATGACCCCTGGCGGCTGAAGAACCGGCTCGGTGCTGGTTACGAGGCGGGCGAATGATACAACTTAAGTTGCGCGACGTGGACCACATCGGAGCATTGCTGAGCCATGGTTGGCTCAAGAGGGGCGATTTCGTACGTGACGTCATCTGCTTGACGCAATACACGGTAAGGGCCAGAGCAGCGTGAAAGTAACTTCTCCAAGAGGCCAACGCATCGCGACGGCGACCAAAGGAGAACCAGGGCGCCCGGTGTGTAATGGACGTCACGATGGCGGGCGTCATATAAGCGCCGCTGATTGTCCTGCGACTCCACAAGTCAACGTCGGGCAATATGGCGCGCTTCTTGTGCTTTGATTATGGCTTCACGGGCGTACTCGGATGTGGAATTCAGACTAGCAGGCAGAACGGTGTCGCAAGGTAGCGTAGGGTCGCGGCCAAACAAGAGCAAGAATGGAGAGAAGCCAGCGGTATCAGGCGAGACGAATTATAGGCGAAAGTAACGAACGGCAGCGCAACGTCCCAGTCGCGATGGTCAGCGGAGTCATACATGGACAGCAAGTCAGTAAGGGTGCGGTTAAGGCGCTCGGTTAGACCGTTCGTTTGTGAATGGTAAGCAGTAGCAAGGTTGTGTTTAGTCGCGCACGAGTGTAGAACGTCATTGACAACTTTAGAACGAAACTAACGGCCTTGGTCGGTGAGGAGCTGTCTAGGGGCGCCGTGGTGAAGGATGACGTTCTCTAGGAGGAAGTCGGCGACATCGGTTGCACAGCTTGTCGGATGAGCTTGTGTGATTGCATATCGGGTGGCCTAGTCCGTTGCTGCAGCAATCCACTTCTTTCCCGAAGGAGGCGTAGGGAAAGGGCCTACAAGATCAACACCTACACGGAAGAATGGTTCTGATTGTACATCAAGTGGTTGAAGGGGACCAGCAGGGAGTGTGGTCGCCTTTTTGAGTCGTTGACAAAGGTCATACGCAGCGACATAACGGCATACGTCATGGTATAGACCAGGCCAAAAGAAGCGCCGACGAACGCGGTCATAAGTCTGTAACACGCCAATGTGACCTGCGGTCGGTGCATCATGAAGCTGGGCGAGAACAGTCTGAAGCACATGCTCAGGCACAACGAAGAGTCGGGTAGGGCCGTCCGGGCGCTTGTTAGAGCGGTACAGTATACCATCTTGGAGTTCGAACATGTGGAGGGAAGGATCGGGCGTCGTTGAAGTGAGCCGTTGAATAAGGTCTTGTAAGGAGGCATGCCAACGTTGTTCGGCTCCAATGTCGCGAAAAGCAGCCAGAGAGAGAACGGTGACAGGTATGCCGGCCGCAGAAACGTCAGGATGGTCGACAGGATGGCGCGACAAGCAGTCCGCATCTTGATGTAACCGGCCGGTCTTGTATACAACTGAATAGTTGTATTCTTGAAGGCGCAGAGCCCAGCGGCCAAGGCATCCTGAAGGTTCTTTGAGGGATGAAAGCCAACGCAGAGCGTGGTAATCAGCGACTGTGAATTGGCGGCTGTACAAATAGGGGCGGAATTCACCCACTGCCCAAACGAGAGCCAGACACTCGCGTTCAGTGATGGAATAATTGCGCTCAGCAGAAGAAAAAAGCGGCTGGCGTAGCCAATACCACGTTCTGGCCCTTGTTGTTTCTGTGCCAAGATAGCGCCAATACCGTGGCCATTGGCATGGGTACGGACTTCTGTTGGAGCTGACACAACATCAAAGTGAGCGAGAATGGGCGGGGACGTAAGAAGCCCAGTCAGCTCGGTGAAAGCACTAGCTTGCTCAAGGCCCCAAATGAATGCAGCGACATTCTTGAGGAGCTGATTGAGAGGACGCACAGCGTTCGCAAAATTTCGGGCGAACCGACGGATGTAGGAGCAAAGGCCCAAGAAGCTGCGAACATCATTACCACATGCTGGCACGGGAAAGTCTTTCACCGCCCGTATTTTATCGTGATCAGGGCGTACACCGGAAGAATCGACGAAATGCCCGAGCACATAAATTTCCCGAGGACCGATGTGGCACTTGGACGAATTTAGTTGTAGCCCCGACTGACGGAAAAGACATAGGATCGTCGATAGGCATTCGTGGTGTGTCGCAAAAGTTGACGAAAAAACGATCATGTCGTCCAGCTAACAGAGGTAGATGGACCGCTTGAAACCGTGTAGGAGGGCGTCCATCATTCGTTCAAATGTGGCCGGGGCATTACATTAAACGAAAGGCATCACTTTGAATTGATACAGGCCATCGGGAGTAATAAAAGCTGTCTTCTCGCGGTCCATGTCATCGACAGCAATTTGCCAGTAGCCGGAGCGAAGGTCGATGGACGAAAAATGTTGTGCCCCATGCAGGCAATCCAAGGCATCGTCAATGCGTGGTAGCGAATAGACGTCTTTCTTTGTTACCTTGTTGAGGTGTCGATAATCGACGCGAAATCACCAACTGTTGTCCTTCTTTTTAGCTAGTACAACAGGCGATGCCCATCGACTGCAAGAAGGTTTGATGATGTCTCGAGAAAGCATCTTGCCAACTTCATTATGGATGATATGTCGCTCAGTAGGCGAGACGCGGTAGGGTCGCCGATGGATCGAGCTCAGATCACCGGTGTTTATTCGATGTTTTACGAGAGATATTTGTCCTAGAGAGTGCTCTCCAAGGTCGAATATGTCCCAGTATGAGGCAAAGTAGGCAACGTAGTTCTTCAGCACGCTCGGGTGGAAGATCGGGAGCAATCATTTTGGTTAGGGCATTCAAGTCTGAAGGGACAGGGGGCGAAGCAAGACTTGAACACGAGGAGCTGTCACCAGTTCAAGCCGAAATGTGATAGTCTCTGGCTGGCGTTATTGGCGCCAGGGATATTCTGTGCGGGAGTACTTGTGTACAGAGTTCAAAGTTCACAACCGGAAGGCAGGACGTGTTGTCCGAAATGGTAATGACGGTGTGAGGAAAAGCGACCTTATGCGAGATCAGGACATCCGGATTAGGGGATACGATGTAGTCACCGTCTGGTACAGGTGGAACGGGGGAGACACCTATGCATGTAAGGGCACGGTGAGAGAGGCGAATATGCTCTCTGGAACATAGCCGTATCGGAGTACTATCCGGAGGCTCAATAGCAGCAGGTAGAGCGAGTTGTACAACACCAGAAGAACAGTCCATCAAAGTGGCATGTGTAGACAGAAAGTCAAGGCCCATGATGAGGTCGTGAGGGCAGTGCTCTAGTACATAAAATAAAACAGAAGTATGATGTCCGGCGTCACTCACGCGAGCCGGACACATGCCGATAACGGCTGGTGTACCACCGTCGGCGACTTGGACCACAGGCGAAGGGGACACACAAAACACAAGGAGATGGAAACACAAGGAGATGGAAGGCATCATCTGCTATGTCCTTAATGACATGTGCAACCTTATGAGGTTCGGACATCTTCGGATCCACTTTGCGGCACAGAGCTAGCACGTCCTGGATGTACGTGAGGTAGGATTCGGTGCACGTCTGGACACGCGAAGCGACTTCTTTTTGGGCGGCGCGCTGACGTCCAACAGGCTTGCCAAACAAATCTTTGAGCTTCTGTTTACAAATGTCCCAGCTGGTAAGTTCCTCCTCGTGAGTCTGAAACCAGACGCGTTCCGTGCCCCACGAGGTAAAATATCAAATTAGCGAGCATGCTGGTCTGGTCCGAGTGGTTGCTGGCGCTCACCCGCTCATATAGTTGGAGCCAGTCTTCAACATCAGTGTCGTCGGTGCCACAAAAGCTTCCTGGGTCGCGAGGTTGTGCTAAAAATCACGGTGGGCGTGGGTGCCGACAGGCCCGAAGCATCCTCGCCTTGAGCTGGCATTGTAGATGCAGCCAAGGAGCGCCCGCTGCGTAAATCCGTCTTCATAATGAACCCGCAACCTCCGCCAAAAATGTTACGGGGTTAAAAACAGTCAGATGTATATTTGCAAGATATTTACAATAATTGTAGCAGCTGACAGCATGGTAGAAAGCGCGCGAAGTCCAGAGCGTCGTCTTCTTCCGACCAGCATTTAAACATCTTCGTCTTCAGCGTGTCACAACATATACATATATATATATATATATATATATATATGTATATATATATATATATATATATATATATATATATATATATATATATATATATACATATATATATGGTGTGGGCCACGTTGAAGAACACAGTAGCAATACTGTGAAAGACAAAACTAACTTTTATTGGGCGAACCTGTGCCCACAAAACAGGCTACACTTATAGCACAACGATAGCGGCGAGCACGGTCGGCGATCGTCGAAAATCTGATCAACGGGTCAAGCACGTCGGCTTTTTCACCAATCGTCGAATGTTCCAGACTAATCGTTGGGACCCGCGTGCCTTCTACAAAGTTCAACACCATTCGCGTCAGGCGATGAAATCTGATAACATAAGGTTCGGCGACAGCAGAAAGCGGATAGAAGCATTGACAACTTTCCAGAAACTTCGGATACATGCAGGCGCGTCCGGCCCTGTGCGACATTTGTTAGGTGGCGAAATGTGGTCGCCCGATAAAGATAATATATATATATATATATATATATATATATATATATATATATATATATATATATATATATATATATATATATATATATATATATATATATCCGTAGACTGAAAAAACAAATCCGGAGCCTTCCAATATACGGCTCCTCTCCGAACCCACTGTGCTATTTCCGAACGTTGAACTCAACAGTGAATGTCTCGGCCTGCCTGGCACTGTGGCAACCACGTGACCATGTTGTTGTGGCATATGCGCCACTTGTTCCGCAGCGTTCAGCTGTGTAGGACCAGGTCGGCCGCTTAGTTTCCTCCGCATATGTCACCTTCTCGCTTGTGCGCCAACGTGACCCGCTTTGCTAATTTCTTTTTTCTTTCCTTTTTTTTTCCGCAGAGAGGGCAGCGTGTGGCTGACCGCAATGGGGCTGTGCATCACCATGTTTCTTCTGATCGGCATTACAGTCACCGCACTGGTATTCGTGGGGACCTACGGTGAGCCCCCTTTCCCTCTTTCACGAGTTTCTTGCGGAGTTTCTAGGTGCGTTGACTTAAATGCAGGCTACTGACACTAGGAACCAGTCGCTCTCTGTCCCGCTCTCTCTCTCTCTCTCTCTCTCTCTCTCTCTCTCTCTGCGATGACGTGTTGAGAGGAAGCTTTGTGGCAATGATGATTCATTTTCGATTCATTAAAACGCACGTGACACGTAGGAATACTCTGATTTGAGAACTGCTGGAACAAGTTGAATACAATTCGTTGCGTATAAGGAAGAATGATAAGTTATGCGAGGACGCCAAGCAATGCTGAACTCGGCATGTAAAGTTGACAGACACGCATTGGAACAAACAAACGTCGCATCCGGCCAACTCTGATACACCTTGCGCCATACATTGCCACACACTGTCGATACAGGTCGTCACATGGCGTGCAGGCTTCACTTTTCTGCAACGTATTCCACGTTTGTAACCCTTACGACTCCTCATGAACACCCGTTTGAGTGCGACAAGTTATACTCTGCCATGACAGTAGTGAGTGCTCTCAAACGCGACCGTTCCTTCTCGAACGAGAAACACGGAGGAGGGCTGGGCCTCCCTGAATGCCGCTCGCGATACTAAAGTTTAGCACCGACTGCGTCATGCGTGGCGCCACAAAGGCGCCATCTGCGCCCACGACACACGAATCTAAGAGTAACGGCTTCCTCCCTCTGCACAGCGATATCAAAGTTTGGTGCGTATACGCCGTGCGGTTGCAAAGTTAATGCTGTAACATGCTTTCCTTACATCGGTTTCAGCGAGCGACCCCCCTTGACCGTTTCTTTAAGGAACGTTTAATTCACGTCAACATAACCACGTGTTGCGCTCGTAGAACACGCTCCCTTCGAACCGGAAGAGGTCGACTTCCCGGAGCTCGGCGGTTCTTCTTCTGGCAGTTCCCTGCCTGATCCAGTGCATATTCCCATGGCGCCGACCACACCGAGGATGTCGGCGTCTGTTGTCACTAAGACGCCCCCCGCAGTGCCAACGATGGGCTCCACAGCGCCCCCTGCCGAGCTCCCCACGGCACCCACGATACGATCTACAGCGTCCGAAGAGGCTCCTGATACCACCACGAAGACCTCCCCTGATAGGACCACGGAGCCCCCTGTTACGACCACACCGCCCTCTGGCACGCCGTCAATATACGACGAAGGCAAGTTTAACTCGCCGCGGCATTAAAGCGGCTATGGCGTTGCGCCGCTGAGCTACACTTCGCGGGTTGCAGAAAGTGCAGAAACGCTCGTGTACTTAGGTTTACGCGCACGTTATAAACCTGAGCTGCATGCTGCTAATAGGATTTATATCGGAAGACAGAATAAGCAAGAGACATGCTGACAGGCAGGTGAGTAGATAGGCAGACATCAAGGTAGACAAACACACACACGGATAACTAGACAGGCAGAAAAGTAAGAAGGCTGTTGAAAGTTATGTTTAGAGGATGCGAGTTGTGGTTGTTGCCAACATTTCGTGTGGAGCGCGAACAGTTCAAATTTGTTCAAGGCACAGATGTTCAGCGCATTACGTTGTCCACCCAAATGCATAACTTTAAGAAGTTAAATACGGAAGATCTATGTATAGCACTTGCTTATAGGCCAGTTCGCTGTTTCGGAACCGAATGCAATGATTAATATTTCGATTTCATTCGCATTGTTGTTAAAACATTTATTAAAGTAACCATAAAATGTTTCCGCCCCCAGGACTTGGATCCATTAGGGCGGGAAGAGCGACAAAGGAGGAGGTCAGTTCAGGTATTATCGACCATCTTTGAGTCCCGTGGAAACCGAAGTAATAATTGAAGTATGAGGCACCGTCTCGCGGGGACGAGTGAGAAGGCTCGAGGCGGCGAATTTCTGAGGTCTCAAAGTAGGAGGGAGGGTGGATACCGCTCCTCCAAAGTGCTCGGCGAAAGCCGAGCGGAGCCAGAGTATATGTTGCTGATCCAGCAGCGGCTTCCATGGACAGGAGCGGCAAGTGGCTGATGCCAGGTTTGGAGGCGCATCTTCGCGCGGCAGACTGGTGTCGTTGCTGTCTCCGTGACGATGCGTCGCAGGCGTGTGGCTTTAGCACGAGTAAGCTTCCCTGGCAGAGGCGTAGGATTTTCTGGGAGGATGTTCTGGAGCGCGGCCCTTCGAGCCTCCTCCACCTCTGCCAGCACTGTGTCCGGCAAGATGGGGTGTGGGTCGTCAGGCACGATGACCAAGTCTCTGAGGTGCAGAGAAGAAGCTCCCTTGCCAGAGAGTCGGCTATTAGATTGCCAGTGACGCCAGGTTACCTGGTACCCATGTGAGGCGGATAGCGGCCAGCCTCGCCGGCGATTCACATCGCCCGGTGAATCGAGTGAAGAGCACCACTGCGCGAGTCTAACCGGGCGCAAGCCTTTGTGGAGGCCGGCGAGTATGTCTAAACAGTGTGATGAGTGAAGGCTGCAAAAGTAGGCTTAAGGACGGCGTCGCATGCAGCAGATATCGCTGCATGCGATATCCTGCATATCGCTGCGATATCGCATGCGATATCGCTGCATATATGGGTTTTTGCAGGTCGGCTGGCGGGAGGAGCAGACTGCGGCGGTACAGGGGCAATAGTAGGCTATGGCTGAAGCTTCGGCAGTGACGTTCCATGTAGACAGCGAGGTGATAGGAACGAGCGTCGCAAACTGCGGCTACATGCCGCCTTACTTAAGACAACTGCCTCTCTTGCGCGATTGGCATTCACGTTTCGGGGAATCGGTGCAAAGTCCCCGGTAATGGGACAATCCCACGGAGCAGGAAAAGACAGCATAGACGGCGAGGTGATTGGCAGGTGTAGAAACGAGTGGATGCTGCTACCGAATATCGTTCCTCTTGATCGGAATTGATGTGAATGCTTGGCAGTCGCGGCTGTTGCCTCAATCGGGTTCATCCATGGCCATTTGGGCAAGGGGTTGCAAAGGCGTGAAACGCGCCAGGCCGGTGACGACCCTCACCGCTTCGCGGTTGAGAGACTCGAGTATTTTTTTTCGCTGCTTTTGTGTCACACTGTAGATGTCATAGTCTCACACAGCTCGTGAGATAAGTAGAGCAGTCACGAGACGAAGGAGAGTCCGCTCCTCGCAGCCCCCGCTTTTGATGGGATGCGGTGGATTCGGTAGAGTATCAGACGCCAGGTCCGAGCGATGTTACGAATTCATGCTGCTGCATCAACATCTGCGTCGATGTGGACGCCTAGAACTCGAACACTGCTTTGTCAGATTCACCGCTGATCTTAGCCGTCGAAAAAAAAAACACATACCGCATTAGTTGCTAAAGATTTGTTTGCAGAGTGATTACAATTGAAGAGAGAATTTCCTCTCTCTTGAGTGAGTAAAATTCCACTCAGCAAGAGGGAGGAGAATCGACTTGCGGCTGCAGTATTGTTTTTGACATGATAGAGACAAAACCAAAAGACCACAAACGGCAGTTAAATCAAAACGAAGTCTGCAGACGATCTACAGATTTTCTATCATGCTTATAAGGTCTAAACGATGAGATTTGGCTCTTGTTTCTAGAGCTTCTGTAAGCTTCATACTATATTGCCTATAGGTAGGCAGCGCAGTCTATATGAAGCTTGTCGATACTTACGCTTGTTTAAGACTTGTACGTTACAGTAGTCGCCTTGTCTCCAAGGCTGATATACCCGGGTGATCGCTTCTGGAGATAATTTGACTTTGGCGATGCCTTGCGCGACTAGCACCAGGCGCCGCGGTGTCTCAAAGTCTGTGGTGCTGGAGTTTTGAGCCTATGACAAAAGCTGTAACAGCCCTCTGAGCCAATCACGGCTCACAAGATGGCGACTCGCACAGCTAGCCGGAATTCTGATAATGTTTATAATAGCAGCGCTGTGTTAGTCAAGTGAAATGTCATGAAAGCGCAACTATCGCCTAAAGTGATCGCCCGTCGATACCATCGCAAAACTTCTATATACCGCACACGGTGAAAATAACAAGTCGAATTTGAGGCACTGAAGCGCAAGAATTTTAGAGAAGCTGTGTAGACTATTTAAATTTACTTCTGGAAGACGCCCGTTGCTCTGTTATACCTACGAACCCTTCCTGCGCAGCAATCGACAAGCAGCCCCTGGTGTGTACCATGGGCGATAGGATTCTCACCACTCTGCACTTCCCGCCGGACTCACTGTGCGACTACATCTTCTTCGAGTCGCTGTACAAGGGAGGCCGCAACCTGCTCACCGACAAGGCGACCTACACCAACAGCCTCTACACTTTCCTCCTCGACCACCGCCCTTACCGACGTACAAGCCTTGGCGTCGGCTTCGCGTTCGAGTGAGCGGCCGGAGCCATTTTTAGTGTCCTAAGGCGCTTATAAGTGTCCCTGAGTGTCCCCATGCATTTCAGTGCCCCAATTAGTGTTAATCTTTAGTGACAGTATTTTTAGCGTCCCAGAGTTTTTAGAGTTCCCTTAATTTTAGCTTCCCCATGTTTGCTTTCAGTTCACCGTGCATGCTCCCATGATTGACACGTCGCCTAGTTTGCAGCGACCTTCTTACAGAATTGCCTGTTACGAAGTGATCGCCAAAAACTTGCACGTCGGGCCTCATTGCGTCAAAATTCGCATGCTTCTATCTGCGCCAGCCGCAAAACCGCGTTGTCTTGCTCTAAGGGACTTTGCGCCCTCGCATTGGTGTTCCACTACTTTCGGCAGGCCGAAAAAGTCAATGTACGCTACCTGCTTCCTCCTCGTTTTACTGCCACCGGACATGGAGCACCCTACAACTGCGCAGAATGCCATCTCGTATCGAAAAGCAAATCATGACATTCCACTCTGTGAAGGTGGATAACCAGCAAAGCTGTTCGACACGCTATACTGAGGTGACACAGAGTTTCGAACAAAGGTAGGAATATATTTATCGTCTTGATCGGTGTTCATCGTGACGACATGTATATGCACACACTTTCTCATATCAGCCCTGTTATTATAATATGAAATTCCAACATATTCGCGTACAGTCTGGACTCCCGAGAAGCAACGCGCCTACGAAGAGCGACGGCAGGAACAGAGACGAGAATGCAATCGTCGCCGGCAGGTGGAAAAACCATCGATGGAGATCGTGCTCAAAGCGTCAAGCGCATGCGAGACGTCGCTCGTCCTAGGCGCCTTGCCCCTCTGGACTCCGGACTATACGGGTCCTCCCCATTACGACGACAGAAGAGAAGTGAAATTCAAAAATAGAGAACACCAACCTGTCTTTCTATTTTTCTTTTTATATATGTTCGCGTAGACGATGGGACCACCGTCTCGAGGAGGCGGAGGTAAGCAGACACGCCTCATGTTTCGACGGTACTACCACCACCACGGGAGAAGGGAGGAGAGGAAACTAGATACGCAAGCGCTTGGAACACCGAAAATGAGAGGGCGGTGCGAACGTAGACTTGGCCGACGCGGTTCGGCCTTTTGGGCTAAGATCCGATCGTAGCATCTGTTCTTACCCTTGCGCCTGGGACCTCTTTGGGTCTGCAGGAGTGACAAGGGTAGTCGAAGGGTGCGTTACAGGTCGCGGAGCCTACTACAAGGAGTTCACAGGGGTACATGTGCCATTGCGCTTGGACCCTCTTTGCAGTATCTTCGGGACCGGACCACATTTTTGTTGACGCTGAACAATAAATGCCCGGAACCCTAGCCTTAAGCACGGCTTTGCCGTAAAAATGCGAGCACGACGTCGACTGGCACCTTCAGTACACATTTAGCGGGGCTCAGTCGGCGTTGGGCGGTTCATTGCAATGGCGGATGGCTGTCTCACGATTCCAAGCGGTGACGTGAGTACACGCTCTGTATAGCCGACAAGATCACTTCAGTGCCCCTTGAATAAAGCATCCAACACGCCTTATCGAGGACAAGAAACAACACACTTTTCACCTAGTAGAATACAACTAGGAATATAACTGGTGCACTCCACTGATAACGGCTACGATACCTGTCAGTCCTAATGTTTTTTTCAATCTTTTCTTTTCTGCAGCTACTTGGCGACGGCGGAGGACGCTCTGAAAGTGAGGAACCCCAGTCCACTGGCACCCTTCTGGAAACAGGGCATTTTCCACGTCGGTATCCTCGACACACCCGCGACGGCTCTTCGAAACCAGACGAAAGCGGCCATCGCCACACTGAAGGTACGGTTTCACGAATCGCACATTTGAAATAAAATGATACGAAATGTCATCGTAAAAATCAATAAAGTGTGACGACGCTTTTGGATCCATCGCCGTTAACTTGCTGCGGGTCGGTGGAATAGATCCAGTAACCAATGCGGTTCATCGAGAAATATGCCCACTGTCGTTGTTTTGTGGCAAGCCTGCTAAGAGTTGTTGTAGATGGACTTTAACCTTTCTTTTTTTTCCCACGCAGGTGATGAATCGGCTGCTTGACACTCAGAGGGCGCGGGGCAACTTTTCAATCACGGCGCTGGCTATGCCGCAACCGGAGCTGGAATGGAGTCTGGCTTTCGCCACGGATTTCACGTCAGTTTGAAACACGCTTTAGCACAGTCATGGTTGCATAACGTGCGCTTGGTCTATTGCTGGGGCTAACACCTCCAGTGTTAAGAGTTAAGATCAAATTGTTGATGAAGACAGATGGACTTTTCTTTGTTGGTGGCTTTTTGTGGCAAGTTAAACCGATTTTAGCGGCGAAAGACTGCAAGAAATGAAACTGTGATAACCATCGCTATCAAAGTTTCGTGTCAACATTTCGCTTCCCACCTTCTGGTCAGAATGAATACGCAGTTTTCAACTATGCGTTGCCCCATCGTTGGTGTATTTTGACCTCGCTGTCTTGTGCTATACAATGCCTTATAGGTTAAGGGTGTTAACCATGGGACAAACCACCACCTTTAATGGTGCGCTAACGCGTACCCATCCGCTGTAATGTTTTCAAGTACCGTGTAATGAGCCCACCTTGAATGTTGGGGATGTGCGATTAATACGAATTTCGAATACGGATTTGAATAGTCATTGTTATTCGATTCGTATTCGGTTCCAGAATTCACTGTTTCAAGTGACACTTCCTGGAGACTTCGGAGAGAATTCAAATTGCAAATTATGGTCTTTTATGAGTTATTTCGCTTCAGTGAAGCTGGGATTGCTGCGTATAAGCATCAGCTGCTTAGCAATTATGCGAATAGAGCTGTCAACTTCCTGCTCGAAATCTTTCAATCAGGATGCCTCATCTTTAGGCCTCTTGCAAAAAAGAAGTCGTTTTCTCAATTTAGACACAGCAAAGCACTATGCGGACAATCTCATTGCATTCGAATTGCTTTAAAGTGATCTGCCGTGACGTACCAGTGGGATTTGCTGTTTTGTCGTTGGGTGCCGTTGTGTCTCATTAATGTCATCGCGATGGGGCTCCAGGTACGAACATCTGTGAATTGTTTGACATTTACAAGCTCTTCAATTGACTTGAGGTCCGGTTATAAACGGTGGTACGTGTTTGAAATCACGCATCTAAGCCCTCAGTTTCCCTTTTTTACCAAACGAGAACCAAAACCTCTTTAATTTTATATTGCTCGGAAGTGAGAAAATGTTCGCAGTACCATTCTACATGAAGAAGCCGTTATTCTTGAATGTCGGCCTTCTGTGTGACTGGGAAATTTCGCTATTCAAACAGCTCAAGGGGATAGAAAATAAGGTATTTCGGGTAAGAAATTTCCAAATCGAAAAATCCTTAGCGCCGCTCGGGCCCGTCTCTCGAGTGGCGTTCGATGATGCATCTTGGACTAAGTTATCTTCCGTATTGTTTGTTTTCGTCCGTGGTCGCGAAACAGTGAGCTCCGTTTCACCCCGTACCTGATCATCGCGTTCGGTCACTACCGGTTCGGCGACAACACGGTACCGCACTGCGTGGTCATGCCCCCAACGCGTCACCCGGACGACAGTCCTCCGGATGACATCGACCCGAACTACAACTTCGACCTGGTTGGCACACGTTTCACTCTACACACGCTTATGCGCGCAGCCCAACTGCCTCGCAAACAACGGCGTCAGTTGGCTTTTTCAGCAAAACTTTGTTTCGTGTGCGAATTTTTTTCCCCATACATTAAAGCGCAGGAGGCAGTAAGGCACTGCTTGCGTGCGTAATGAGCGACAATGGTGGCGTTTATAACGCTGTATCTTGTTGAAAAACGACCGATTTGCATATTCGCGAAGTTGTTTGAAGTGAGGAGGACGAAGTTCACCAGCAACCGTGTTCGCATTATGGGTGGACCACCCTGCTTGCAAATGGCGTAGACACTTATAGCGGCCAAATTAACTACAGCAATTTTACAGCGAAGCTTTAATTGCGACTAGAACTCTAAAATACGGTGTGTAAGTTTTCTTAGTTTTTTGAAAAACAGAGACTCGATCATGAAGTCTATATTTTTGTAGAAGATGTGGGTAATGTGGGCAATATGCAGCCTAATCTTGAAGTGCGTGCGTATATGCAAAGGATCTGAAGCGTCTCGAGTGTGTTTCACGATTTGTGCACAGTGTAGAATGCAACGTGACATAACTACAAATGTCACTATGGTCAAACTTTAAAAAACTGACCGCTATGGCGAATCTGTGGCCGATGTCCAATGCGTTCGGATCAAACACAGCTTCTGCACAAAAAAGCTTACGCAAGTGTGTCCAATGCTCCGCGGCCATTATCATCTACGTTTTCCAATGTTCCGAGATAAGTCTGCGTTAAAATTTTATATTTAATATAAATGATGGTCATCTTAAGCGCAATGTGTTGCAACATTTGAACGCTTCTGGCCCAATTAGGAGCGCTACAAATATTCCTTCAATCCTCTCTTATTTTTTCTTGCGTTACATGAGCTTATCATGGTGGGCCCGGGGAACTAAACGAGGCTGCTTGTTTATGTTCAACGATAGTAAGGGTCAGGTTGTGAGTGGTGTCTGGGAAATGTTAAAAAAATGTGCAGGTTAATTGCAGCTCCTGCAAGACATTGCCTGTGCAACACTTCCAGAGCCTTAGGTTTGTGTCTTACGAGCGCTGCATAATTTAGCACGTTGTGCACAATTTCCATCGAGGTAACAATTAAAGAAAATCGGGGGTGACCCAAAGGTGATTCTCTGCGTGAAGTAAAAGCGCCACGTGATCCAAATGCAGCTTCTGCAACAAAAAAGAAAGAAAAAATCTGACTCGAGCGTTCGAAAGTGTCATATACGTCTCAAGACACCCGGAAATTGTTAATATCCTCGCCTTCCTCGACTACACCAGGGGGGATGACCGAAGACCTATGGGCGCCGGGTGCCAGACCACCTAGCTGGGCCAATGCTTATATAACGAAATCCAAACTTTTTTTTTAGTCCCAGAATTCAATTATTCCAACATATGCGTACAAAGACGTGTACATTATAATCGTAACGTTATAAAGAAATATGCGCGCATGATGATTCGTCTACTTTGCAGTCGACCGCCGTGTTCAGCCTTCGCGAGCTCTTAGCCGTGGGCACGAACACTAGAGGCCTCGTATCAGTCACCTTGAAGGGGCGTTGGACAGAGCCTCTGCTCCCGGATTTAGTCGACTTTTTTACTCGCTGTTCATCTGACCCTAACATCGACTCGTTCGGCAGCTACGCTGAGGTGAGCGACCGTAACGTATAGCGTCCCAAATTTTTTGTTGGCGTGCTCGAACTTTTAAGCGTGAGACACACGGTCCGATTCGGTGTCCGATCCGGCGTCCGACGCGCCAGAATGGCAGCCGGAATCAAGGTGTTTTGCCGGATTTGCCGGTTTTGCCGTGGCCAAGCGCTGGGTTGGACGTCCGGCGTACGACATGCCGGGCAGATTTCCATCGTCCGCCGCGTCCGACAAGCGCACCGTCACCTGGCAGCAGCCAATGACAGCGCGGCTGGCATGTGACGTCCTCTGACGTTCCCTCCACGGAAGCGGCGCTGGCTGGCCGGTTTCTCGCAGCATTTCTTTCTTTTTCCTTGCCTGCTGCAGTTTTTTTCCGACACGAAGTAGTTACCAGTTCAGTAAAATAATCTCGAACGTGTGCCTGTTATGCAAAGCCGCGCCTAGTACACTAGCACCAAGCTACTGGCGAGATCGGGAGCCGCGACGCGAGGGCATTTCGCGGGCAGACAGCGCACACCAACCGTTTGAGCGAGGCGGCTGGCTTCGCTTGCACGTTTGCCCTTCGCAACGACTGCGTCGAGTAAACCAGTTGAATTACGGGCGACCTAAGTGTACAGTTTCAATTGTTTTGGCAAAAATAAGCGCTCTTCGACGAGCTCGGGTTTGATCGTAAGCGCCGCCGGCCGCGGCCTCCGCATAGCCAGGCCTGCCGGCCCTGTCGTTGGCTGTTAGCGAAGTCGTCAGTGGACAACACACCGTCGTGAAGTAATCTGACACGCGCAGCGGCATAATTTTATTCACGCTGTTCGCGTAAAGCGAAGCAGTGTTGTGCAGAGTTGTTTATATTGCGTTTCTCGACGTCGATATGAAGTCAAGCTGGGGGGGCTGGATCTGGGCGGAGCTTACGCGCCGCTCGATCTTTCGGTTGCACGCACCGTGTGCCCCGAATCGTCGTATGCCGCATGCAGGGGCATGCGGTGCCGCACGTCGGATCGGACGCCGAATCGTACCGGGTGTTTCCTGCTTTATAGGAACCGCTCCACACTCCGATGTTAACGACTTTGTGTTCCGGACACCGGACCCCGGACGACGCCGCACATTTAGGAGGGAGGTGTCCCTACACCTCCTGAACCGTTTAGGTGACGTGGCCTTGGATGGACAGGAGGATATCGGGGCGAAGGCGGAGTTGTAGATTAGGAAAGCACCAGGAGTGCAGCTTTATAACGAAAGCAAAAGGAACGCAAGATAGATGAAGATAATTGTTGGGTACAAGATAAGTCCCAAAAGGTGCGAATTTATTTTAGAGCATGCTCTGGAGGTTCGATGAACTACGGTTGCGTAATCGATGCTTGAAACTAAGTGCCCGTCTCTGTGCTTAAAATGGTGGCAGCCAGTCAGCGAGACAGCCATTCTTCATATGTCGCCTAAAATGGAACTTTCGGTCGGGGATGACTGAGATTTCCCTCTACATATACATGTAAAGCGAATAACTTTTTTGACTAGACATTATCTCTTGACCAATCTGAATGAAACTTGCTGTTTGAAAATGCAAAGCCGCACTATATCGACTGCAGGAAGCAGAACTTTGACTTGGGACTGGAAATGTTTCACGAAAGTAGCCCAAATTGGTTAAGGTTAAAGAAGCATTAAGCACGAAGTTTACAAATCCACAAATCATCACACAAGGACACATAATAAAGTTCTGCAATCTGCATCTGTTCAGACATCTAAAGCGGATAAGTTCTGTACGCAAGTTTAGGTTACGGGAAAGCTGACAATGCTTACGGAGGTTTTGCAAAATTGCCACACTTAGATTAGCGGTGTACATGAAAGCGGTAGAAAATAAATCACTTTTCTCCTGTAAGATGTATAATATAGCTGCAGCTTGCAGAGTTGTGATTTCATCGTTTATTACATAGTTACAGTATTAAAAACTCGCGGTTTAAGTTCTCATTTTTAGTGTTCTAATTTTCAACAGTTTTTTATAACACTCTTGACGCCCAAGATAAAAAGAATATGCGCTGTGTAGGCGGCAAACTTAAACATTTCTATTTAATTGTAACAAACCTCATCGAATTCGGGGCAGTGGTTCCCGAAAAAGAACTGTGCTTCCGTTGCTTCCTATTTAGATAGGACCTTCGCAGGTAACGCATTCTCCTTCAATATCGTTCGTACTTACGTGAGGAGGGGGGTAGGGGGAGGCGAGTACATACCTCAAAGCTGGGACATACCAGACACGACAACAGCTGTCACTCTCGCGTCTGTCACCGTCTCCGCGGGGTTTACACATCACGTGGTGATGCAGCGATCGACCCGGATGTATACCATCGTAACGATTTGTTTTCGCGCTTTGTTTTCTCAGGTGTGTCCCGGCGGTGCTTATGGTGCCGAGGCTCGGTTAAATTATTCGGAAAAGCACTACGCCGTTATTACCTACATCGAGAGCATGAAGCGCACCTTCGTCTACGACAACGAGAAGGCATTTGCCGCCAAGGTGAACAACAAACTTTTCTTCTCTAGAAACCTCTCATGCGCCTAACTGCACCGCTTCATACAAGCAGCAGCCACTATAAACACTTATTGATTATTAGCGGAAATTGGTAGTGAGCCTCTTCGAATATCCCTCGCTGGCACTCCCGAACTGCACGACGAGGCGCTTTCATCCAATGAGCGTTGCGCATGCAGTGTTTCGGGCTGTCCTGGGCAGTCCGGGACGACCAATCGAAGAGGCCCAGTGTTCAAATGCCCAGTGTCCCCGGCGACCGTTGTCACATGACTGAAACTGCGGGATTTAGAAACCTCTGCTTTTGCAAACTGCATGTGGTGGGAGTGATTGTGGGGCCAGAAACCCGTCATGGACATTACGTTTTAGGCATCGCCTATTGGCTGAAGCAGCACTGACACATATTTCATAAGTTGTAGCAACTATGCCACACGCTTCTCCGACGTATGCGGACAATGGCTGCAATATGAAGTTCATGAATCTACATATATTTAAAGGTGATGCTGGAGTAGATCTTGATGTCGCTGACATCACCGTGACATCATGACGCATTATGATATTTATCTAGGGATCACAGCACTGCTCGCCAAAGCAATGAGCATTTTAGCGGGTTCCTTCTGGCCGCAAATGGAGAGAGCCAGTGCATGATGACGCCGTGATGCATCCACCTCCTGTATCACCATCATCATCATTATCATCAGCGTATTTTAAGTCCACCTTAAGGACGTAAGCTTTTCCCAGAGATCTTGCGAATTACCCCTGTCTTGCGTCCACTGACCCCATCTTACGCCTGCAAGTTTCCTGATTTCATAACGCCAGCTAATTCTCGGTCATCATCATTTCATCTATTTTCCCTCAAGACCGCGATGGGGCATTACAAAAGGGGGGGGGGGGGGGTCGAGGTGGCAGCAGGGCACATTACAGGGCGTCTTATGATATAAAAGATAAGTGAACGAGAACCACAAACAGAAAAGATATTGTTAAAGGGCGACGGGGGAGAGATTTCTCTCCTGACGTTCATTGACTGGTGATTCATAAAGTTGTCTCTTCCTTACTGAGGGAAGGACGAAAAGCACAACAAAACATTTAGGGCAAAGTCGTCCTGGACTGTACTTCCCTTCCCTTGGCATCCACTATGTAAAGTAATGATGAGCATATTACCTGCCCTACGCATGTCATTGCTTGCACAGCTACGTTTATTCCTTTTAATGTCGACCAGTATTTCGGCTACCCCCGTTTACTCTCTAAGCCACACCACTCTCTTCATGTATCTTGACGTTACGCCTAACATTTTTTGTTCCATCGCCCGTTGTGTGCTCCATGCCTTCTTTTTAACCTTTCTAGTCCCTCTTTCCCGTCCCCCGGAGAAGGGCAGCCAACCAGACGCATTTCTGGTTAACATCCCTGCTTTCTCTCCTCATTTCCTCCTTCTCCTCCTTCCTTCTTTGTCAAGCTCTAAGTTCCTCTCCTATATGTTGGTGCCCTTTGAATTAAAAGATTGTACACTTGTGTTTGTATACATTATTGCGGCCACAACCTATATGGTTAGTAGAAACTAGTGCTATATTAAATGTCTGTCGGGGGGGGGGGGGGTATTCTCGCGGTCACCAGTATTTCTTTTTGTAGAATTTAAAATGTTCTTACCCTTGTTTACCTGAATAAGATGACAAGCCGGAAATGTCGTGTTGGTGCTCGTGGCAAAGGGTACATGGCGCCTCACCTCTTTCTCTAACCTGCTGTGCCGACCGGCCAAAGTTATGGCGCCTCGTAGGGGCGCCTGTTACTGCGTATAGGTTTGAAATGTGTGTAGAATCTTTGACGCGAACATGTATTAAAGTTATCCCTATCCTTATAAATGCAATGCACATACGTATAACTACAATTCCATGACGCGTCATTATATAAATATATATATATATATATATATATATATATATATATATATATATATATATATATATACATGTAGACATTTCTTAGTCATGTCAGTAGAAGCCAACAAATATTGACTCCAAGAACAAAATAGGGGAAATTACTTGTGGTTAATCAACAAAGTAACGAAACGATACATTAAGGGAAATGAAAGTGAATGAAAAAAAACAACTTCCTACAGGTGGGGAAGGATCCCACAATCTTCGCATTTCGCGTGCGATGCTCTACCAATTGAGTTACCGCGGCGTCGTTTCCCCGTCCACTTTCTCGGGTATATTTATGTTTCCTATTAGAAACCTGGGTGTGTTAGCCCGCGCCACCACACGTACGAAATGCGAAGGTTGTGGGATCGTTCCCCACCCGCGGCAAGTTGATTTTTCATCCACTTTCATTTCCCTCAATTGATCGTCTCTTTATTTCGTTAATTAAACACAAGTAATTTTCCCTATGTTGTCCTTGGTGTCAGTGTTTGTTGGCTTCTTATGACATGACTATATATATATACACCCAACCGCCCCTACAGCACCTCCACCAAAATGTTGCGGGAAGAAAGCAGGCCCACGAGTGTAAAATAATGTATATTTAAAACTGGTGTATATCACGTTCAGGCAATGGCCACTCTTCGTCTTCCTCTAGTTCAAGTCACCGTCTTCTTTCCCTTCATCGTAACAATACAGATAATGAGTGTGTGTTTAACTACCTACCCTCGCTACAATTTCCCATTGGCTAGGGCTGGTGTTGCGATCTCGGCAGCATTTCGATGGGAGGCGAAATGCAAAATGATATAACTCTCGTGTACTCCGATTTGGGTGCCCGTTAAGGAAATCCTAGTGTTCCAATTCATTTCGAAATCCCCCTACAATACGGTGTGCCTCGTTATCGGATCGCGGTTGCGGACACGTAAGACCGCGGAATTTAGTTTCGCTTTTAATGAGCAGGTATACGCTGTGCAAAACCCCTTTAGTGAACTGCGTTTCATTCTTCCGTCAATTTTTTTTTTTCGTGCGCAGTTGTGCCACGCGAAAGGCATAGACCCCGACGTGACGTTCGGCATCGCCGTCTACGACATAGACTACGACGACTATGCTAATACGTGTGCGTCCCTGAACAGATACAACCGCAACAGCCGATTGAAGGCGGTGAAGAGGGTGGTAGAGTCCTTCCGGTGGCAGAAAGCGCTTTTTAAAGAGGATGCCTGCGTAAGAAGCGCGGCGCCCTAAGAGCGCCACCTGCTGCCCTGGTCCTCGACGCAGGGCCGATTTCTCGTGGAATGCGGTGAAATATAGTATAGTTCTGGTCGCGCGTCCTGTATTTATCAGAGCAGCCGTTGATGAAGCTGCCCACCTGACCGTGCGTAACGCGGTCAGTTAGGCGGACCACCCTGTTTTATTCCTGCGGTACTACTGTACGTGTTTAGTAACCATGCGCAATAAACAATCAGTTGTTATCAGCGCTGATGTCTTCGCTTCCTCCTCTCGTCCTGCGTGTACTTTTGCGCTTTACCTCTGACTGTGCGTTACCAACTAGCCCACCAGTCTGTTCTTTCGTCCATACAGGCATCGTACTTGATCGTCCGTCTCACCTTCCCGCGTGGCACAGGGCCCGCATCGTCCGGACCCGTCGAGACGTGTTTGTGAACCTGCTCCACGTACAGCCATCGAGTGCCCCATTGCCGCACGGATGCCACGGGAAGCACGCCGCCGCTGCGAGCACTAAATGTCAACACAAAGTCATCACTCGGCACTCTTTAGCAGCGCTCCCTATAGGGGATGCTAAAAGGGGCAAGGAGGAAACCAGAACTGGAACCTGGATTGGTTCGGAAGTTAAGCTTTATTCCTCCCCCTGCCGATCATTGGGTGCCCTTGAGATGCTGCGCTGTTACCGCCTTATGATAGTTCCAGGCGATTTTCTGTGCCCTCCGCTTGTTAGCGATTGTTTTACGTTAGCGTCAGCAAGATGTTTGTGCTGACGACGATGCGCATGTGGACCCCGCAACAGCGACCACACCTGCCCCCAACTGCAAACGAGCCAGTATACGACGCATCGCCAAACACTTGTGTCCGGCACACGAGAAAGACACGTACCGAGCTACGAGGAGGGTACATGACCGGCGGATGGTCTATATTAACCAAAAGGTGCACGAAAAAGACGCAGACAAGAAAGAGAAACGACAAACGCGCGCCACTCGCAACTAACTATTTGGAAATAAATCGTTAGTTGCGACTAGCGCCCGCGTTCGTCGTTTCTCTTTCTCGTCTACGTCTTTTTCGCGCACCTTTTGGTTAAGATGGAACCACATCAGCTCGCCCAAACGGTCAGTTCTGATGGGCTGTCTAAAGCACCGATGCGCAGCCCTGGAGTCCCGCCTGACGTTCAGATGCTGCTCCTTGCACCGCGCCTTGCCCTCCCGATACACTTTTGTTTCCTATTCCCCATTATTCGCACAGAGATAGCCGATATCTTAATTGACGTTAAGAGAAAGAAATGTAGCTGGTCGGGTCATGTAACGCGTAGGATAGATAGCCGGAGCACCATTAGGGTTACAGAATGGGTGCCAAGAGAAGGGAAGCGCAGTCGAGGACGGCAGAAGACTAGGTGGGCTGATGAAATTATGAAATTCGCGGGCGCTAGTTGGAATCAGTTGGCGCAGGACAAGGGTAATGGCAAATCGCAGGGAAGAGGCCTTAGTCCTGCAGGGGACATAAAATGTACTGATGATGATGATTACGCGTACTAGGCGCAAATAGCCATCCAATAGACCTTAAATTTCGCGTGCGGCGAAATTCGCAGCTAGCATAGCGGAGGAGCTATTAGTGATATTCGTGTTATATGTGTAAGGCGTGCACCTGCACGAAGCATGGCCCCCAAGAAAGAGTTACGTTGTGGCAGTAGGCTTCGAGTTATTTTCGTGCAACGGTGCCGTAGTTTCAGGTCGAACTAGAAGCAGGTTGACAGATAGGCCTGCCTGGACGTGCCTCTCCCCGTAGTAATGAAAGGACTAAATGCTGTCGACTGAGCCCTGTCCGGCCGGGCATCAAGGGAGGAGCTGTCCAACCCAGATGGCGCCACCGACAGAGCCCGTATGCATTACCGCGATGCTCCAGTGCTGCAGACAACGCCGCTATGTCCCCCCCCCCCCAAGTTCTACCTTCGCTTAACTCTTGCTAGTCCAAGCATTCCTGAAGGACTCGTAACATTCCGAAAAAAAAATACCTGACATGAAGTAAGACAAACGCCAAAACTACTCTTAGCAATCCGATCCTCAGAAGCTCTAATTACATAGCTTGTCAAATTCGTTTCACTCATAAACTTTGTTAATCCTGATATTTCGCATCTCTTCAAGAAGTTACATGTCTGCGCGATATCTGTCCGCGCATGCTGCCTCAGGCATATAACTTGACTTGAAATCGAGGAGGGGGGGAGGGCGAATGTGGTCTTCAGAGATTTAGTGCCGATACTTTGCAGCATTATGATAACAAAATAAAAAAGATTACCAACTATATACGCTGCCTCGAACACACTGATATGGGGACAATTCATCAGAAAAACCTTTGGCTTCTTTAAAGAAACATCACTCGAAATGTCCGCCTTCATTTGTGCATCTCTTTTGTCATTAAGTTTCATTATATATAAATTTGTTGCGTTAGGATATAAATTAAGAGCAGAAGTTAATAGGGCAGATGTCGTCGCCTGGCGGCACCTGCAGACCAACCCCTTCCTTTACCTTCAACATGCTCCTATCTTTTTTTTTTATCCCACCCGAAGACAGCCGAGAAACAAAAGCTAAACCTCCTGATACGAAAGGCCACGAAGCTCGCCTTATAGGACTGCCGACAACCGCCTCTACTGACCGATTGCTTCGCATGGGAATTCACAACTCCCAGAAGCGCACCTCATCAACCAGATCGAGAAACTCAAGCTCACAACCACAGGCAGAGCAGTCCTGCGACGCACAGTATACGTAACCAACCTAGAACACGATGTCGAACGTAAAGCAAAGATCACGTCGAAGCTCCGAGAATGTCTACAAGTTCTTCAGATCCCTCGGAATATGCATCCAGAACACTATTGACGCAGATGGCTCGCCAGGGTAAACGCCATCAGACATAATCACCTTAAAGACCCGCAGGCGCGCTACGTGGACGCAGCCAAATATCCGGGCCGAAACGCCCTCGCCATCAGCGTCACAGACTACAGAGGGACGACACTGGCGTTTGCGACAATTCTCGCCAAACGCGCGGGCACAGCTTATGGAGGACGCTATAGCACTGACCACCCATACAAGCGACGATGCCATACTGGTCTTCACCGACTCTCAAACAGGGCCACGCAACTGTGTGAAGGGCACGATCTCCATCAAAGCGATCGACATACTGAAACGTGGCGACAGTGCTCCTCACTACACCTGTATCTTGTGAGTTCCGGGATACGAAGGACTCTAGGGGAATGAAGCGGCACACACCGCGGCCCACGAAAGCGTCAACCGGGCCTCCCCGCACGACATTCTAGACATGTCCTACCCACCCAAATCAGCGGAAGAAACGGAAACAATAACGTCAACTTACCAAGCACTACTGCAGCACTATTGGCTTGGACGCAGGGTATACACTCCACCGCATCCAAAACTAACGAGAAACGAAGGCACCGACTACAGGTGACTCCAGAGCAATACCTTTACCTACGGAAACACACTGCATCATTTCCACCCGACGCTATACAGCTACACCTGTCCACACTGCAACGTGCCAGACACCTTGGCGCACCTCCTAGTGCAATGCAAGAAAACCCGAGCAAGCATTACAGCGACACAACTAGTAGCAGCAGACGCAGACCCAAACCTCCTCGCTGAAACGTGGGAGGCTGCGATTTCCAAGCCGGACCTGGTCGACCAGCGCGAACTAGTCGCCCGGGCCCGGAGGGCGGTCCAAGCCAGAGGGTTCCTGGAATAAAGAACCCTCGAACCACGACTGACAAGTCACTGGTTCAAAGAAAGGTTTCTTTCTTTCTCTCCCACTCGATGTCCTTTCTGCAGTCTTTACTGTGGGGCTAAGGCTAAGGCGTAGCACTGCGCGTGGGAATTCCCCTTTGCTCTGGGTGTTTCGCGCAGTGCTAACCCTATTGCTTTCCCTTGCCAGTCGTCACTTCATGGCTGCAGCCGGCAGAAACAGCAACGGCTGGTCCAGCGGGCTTGTCGCATGGAACCCTGTAGTGAGAGCCCCATACACTAACGAAGAATTCCCTACTAAATTTGTAAATAAATGACCGAACTTTTTTTCAATAAAAGGGACGGCCCTTGACCACTTTTGTGAATCACTAGGTTGGTAAAGAGATTGGGTTAGCGGGCGTACTTAATGCATCTTATTGCCGGTATTGCGGACCTATGTGAAGCCCTTGTACTTCTTCCAAGAAAACGACTTATGGACATTCTGCTCCCTAATTCTGCGTCCAGTTTACGCAGCCCTCTTGTACTATTCCCTGAGGCTTGTATACTGGGCTTCAGCCATAATAATGTCTCTAAGGCCAGCTCTGACTGCCCATGGGAAATAAAAACATGACTTAGCGGCTGTTTTTACTTCATTGTTCCTACCACATTCCTCAACGGTTTACTCCTCTTCCCTACAATTATAAAATTGGCATTTTAACATAAGCAGTCCGCAAATTTGTTTTCAAAATCTCATCACCTCCTTTATCCCAATATCTCTTTGCGTTTCCCTGATTTTTTTTTCTTTTACATTACCAATGGTGACTGCTGAATATTTAAAAAAAAATATTTTGCATTCCTCTTCTCTATACATGTGGCCATTCACTTTTGATAAAATTTATTTATCGTATCCCCGCGCTCCAACATCAATGGGCCATCTCTTCCATATTAAATTCATTCTCTTTCACCTCTGACGGGTTTACTTTGTATTTTCCTTTATCTTTTTTTTTTCAGTACTGCCATCCAATTCTCGGCCTATCGCTCAACAAGGGGCCTGTATCATTTTTTAGTTATCATCATCCTGAGTACCATCGGCTCTCTTCAGCAAGGCAGGCTTTTTGACGTGAAGCACACTGGTCTCGTTTAAACCCCCATCTGCTCCGCTGAAGAATTTCTGTCGTCTTAAGAGGTAAGTGTTATTCCCCGTCGCATTCCCCAACGAATAAATATATGCCGGCAGGGTCGAGCAGATTAATTACACACGGAAAGAATATTTGGCCTGGTTAGGGTTAAGGGCGCTTAGGAATAAGGCGGGCGGGCGTCAAACATCGGGCTTCCAGTGCAGCATCATAGAAATGGGGCGGACGACGCAAGACTCTGGGGTAGAGGTTGACGTCACCACGAGGGCACGCCACGGAATACTTTGATTTTGTAGTCCTAGAGGCTTCACAACAAGCCAGTGAGCTACCCTATGCGTTTGCTCCGTTGATTGCTGTTGTATTGCCAATGCGGGTAGTTGATGGTTGGACGAGTATACCGTCGACCTAAGTAGGAGTCGCGGTTGGAGTAGATTCGTCGCATCTTTTGCTATGTGCTCGCGAGCGAGATCTCCGACATTTTTAGCCTCTTTAACCTGTACGTACTATTTCACTGCTGCAGCACCTTAAGACCACAACTCGGCTCTAGCTGTCCGTCTCTCCCTCCTCCTCGCTAGGCTTCATTCACACAACCGCCTTTCGTCCCGTTCCGTCACCGTCACGGCAGCTGGTTTCCGGAAAAGGAGAACGCCATTTTCGACTGTTTTTCCTCTAAAACGGTACTCAGTCAACGTTGATACATGCTCCCAACCTAGTCGGCATCCAATTTTTTTTAGGTGAAACCACCGAGGAAACGCTGTCCCCTGACAAGAACCGGTTGTAGTAACGGTATCTAGCCACCATGGTGACGGTGTCGGAACAAGCCGGAGCGCACCTGCGTGAATACGTCTTTCGCTGTCGCCATCATGACTACGCCGCATTCTCTTTCCCGCTTGCAGCCTTGCCTCGTCGCAAATGAAACACTTAGTTTCGCCCATCACGATAAGCAGTGACAAAATGGCGGGAGAAAAAAAGAAGTGCGCTTCAATCCACACTAGGAAGGTGCTTTGTCATTGAAAGTGTGGTATCAACTGAACAGATATACCTATGTGACGTAGCCTTGAACTATGGCGCGCCGAACCTGAACGGGACACAGTTGTGCATACTAACAATGGTGTTCCTCTCGTCGCTAATCGTATTCACGCCGCTCTTCAGGCGTCCTAGGTGTGCCTGGCTTGCTTTGTGCAGGAACCGCAGCGTATTGCCTATCTTTAGCACGACGCCGTTGCGCATATTGACGTCGCTGTTCCCATCGCCGCTCATCGCGTTCACGCTGCTTTTCGGGAGTACCGACTTTGCGTGACCTTTCCATAGCGCTATCACAACATGAATGCAATCAGCTGCTAGGCGGGCTCTTCTCTTACGCACGAAAGTGTGGTGACCTCACTCCTTGCTTCGCATGCTATACACTTCCCGGCAAATGCAGCTTATGCAGCCGTAATCTTTACCGGGAAACGCTCGCGACGAACGCTCTGCGCGAGGCCGAGCTTTCTGGTTCTCTTTGTTTCCCCGCACGGCCGGCGCCGCCACTGCCGGATGCGCGAAGGCGAGCGCCATCTGGTGGTACTGCAAGGCAACCAGCGGCGCGAGCGGCGCGTGCCTCCCGCTGTGATTGGTTGTGTTTTAGGCTGCGTAGGCGAAGGAGTCCCGGGATCCTAGTCATACAAAGCTTCGCTGTAGAACATTCGGGCTGTATTTAGCTATCGTAGATCGTCAAGGAATGCGACAGCATGTTTATAAGTTTGAGAGGCGTGCGCTTTATGTACGTGCAAGGACGCCAGATTCAACACACACAAGCGCAAGCAAAGCTCTCGTCGCGCGCTTATTAAAAAAGTGTAAAAAAGGCTCTAAAAGTGTCCACCTTCTGCACCCGGTTTGGCAGCATAGCGATTACTCGGCCCATAATCGTGTGACAGCTGCCCAGTTTACTATGCTACTGTCTCGCTAATTGGCCCCACATCTTTCAATGCGCGGTAGCCGTCTCGGCAGCTGCTCGCGCCTGCGCTGACGGGCGACCTTCGAAATTCCCGTTTAATGAAGTGACTTTTCTCTCTCTCGAATCTCGGCGTGCAAACTCATTGCGGTTTCGTGCACACTTTGGCGCAGTGGCGTGTACGCTCAGCATAGCTCTCTCGGGTTTTGGGTAACTTACATGCACCTCCAGAGTGGGTGAGGTTCGCGTATACAGTGCCTTGAAGAAATGCGGGACTAGCGATGGGATCGAACCCGCGTCTTCCAGCACAACAGCCCCATGCTCTAATCATTAGGTTACGATAGGAAGCATAAGCCTCTCTCGCATCAAAGTCGCTCTTCGAGGTTGTCAGGGGGCGTTCGTCGCGGGCCCGTTTTGTCGCATTCTCGTCTCGTGAACTCTAAGCGCTTTGAGACGCTGTGTTAGATTGCACTGTCTTCCGGATTTACCCACGTATTGAGTCGGATAGCTTCTAAGTGCGCTGGAGTCCATCTCTCACACTGCAGCATCATTGCGAGTCGTACCACTCGATCGACTTAGTGTAGCGTGTAGTTGTAGAGCTTGTCCGTGTTGCTCGTTCATGGTATGCTTTTGTTCAATTCGTGAGCTACACTAAGTCAGCGGAGCAGCAGTTAGCCCAAACCTGCGCGTTTCCCTGTTGTACCCGTGTCAAGCGCGCTAGCTATGTGCACGTACGGGGAGTGCACTTCGGGACCTTGAGTGACAGTTTAGGCTACGTGGGGCTAAACGGCAACACAGAGTGCACTCGCACTAAAAAAAGATGGCGAAAAACGAAAACCATGTTTTTTGAAGATGTAGATTAAGTGAAACAAAAAAAAACATCTAAAATGCGATTGCTTGAGTTTTATTATAAATAAAAATACAATTGTTCTCTATATTTGCTCAAAAAATTAAAGCATTTTTATTATAAGAAAGTTGCAAGTCAAGGCCGGGCAAGGCGAACGCCAAGCCCATCCAGAACAAGGTGGTGGCTTGCGACGAGGCGGCATTTGATCCTGCTAGAACATAATACCAGCGAGTTATGCTCTGATTATATTGTTAAAAGCTGTTCAACAGCTAGAAGGAACTTCTGTGTCCTTTTCCTACGCATTATACATTGTGTACCGTTGAAACCGCTGGCGGCGACGCTACGTACTCGGCCACCAAAGTGTGTTCAGGGAACGCACTCCGACCGGAGTGCACTCTTCCGCGAATGCACTCAGCTTGCGACGTTTAGTTTTGTGAAAGTGCACTTAAAAGCGAGTGCACTCTCCGTAAGTGCACTTGCCCGCTTGACAGGGGTAATACTGACTTCCCGATGCGCACAAAGTTGTTGAAGTACGCCTACATAGTGCTACGGCATTAATATAATGCGCTGTAAGCTTCAGGATGTTTGTTCACTTTTGGTAAGTTTCAGGCTACTTGTTCGAGCAACCTTTAGACTGTTTCAGGTGTTGGTTGGAGTGGACACACTCAAGTGAGAGTAACCATCTTTCGAGAAGTAAGAAAATATATATTGAAAGAGGTTGAAGGGAAAGTCTTTTCTCGTCTTTCCTTTTTCTTCCATATTTTAGGTTACAATGTTCCTGTTCACGATACAGGTAATCTTTCAAAGCATAATTAGTCAATACAGACCAATATATATTATTTCTTTTGACTGTCACATTAATGTAATTAATGAAGGAGAACGAAAGGGAACGCTCAAAATGCTTTCAAGAGGCCGTAGTGTCGAAACACACACGTTCCACACCAAAGTGTCCGTTCTGAGTAAACGTTCAGCGAAGACGCTACTTCTTGAACGTCAAAGCGTCACGTTGGACTCCATCATCCCGAGTATTCACTACTAATTAATGTATTCGGTGTTCCGTCACATCGCTCTCATATTAGTAACGACTGTACGCAGCTCTTCTTGTCTCTCTGATGACAATTCTTCCTGCAAGCATCGTACAGTCGCGCCCGGGTGTAAGGAACCAGCATACAGCGAATTATTTTCTATATCAAACTCGCGTACCTTGATGAGAAATACTGATGCAAAGATAACTCGCTGATAGCATGCGGGACATTGGATAGATCGACATCGAGGCGCCCGTTGTCAGCACTATATCAAAGCCCTCGAATGGCGGGAACCACCTCGGGCGATGCGTCGGGCGCACTTTTTGCAGTAGCAGCCGTGGTTGCTTAGTGGCTATGGCTTTGGGCTGCTATAAGCACGAGGTCACGGGATCGAATCCCGACCGAGGCGGCCGCATTTCGATGGGGGCGAAATGCGGAAACACCCGTGTACTTCAATTTAGGTGCACGTTCAAGAACCCCAGGTGGTGCAAATTTCCGGAGTCCCCCACTACTACGTTCCTCATATTCAGCTCGTGGTTTTTGCACCTAAAACCCCATAATTTAATTTTGCTTTCCATGTGCTTCCAGCGTCCATGTGCTTGATTCGACAAGATATTGAACGCATTGAACGCGAAAGCTAAGCTGTTACTTGTTACCAAGCTGGATAGAGTTCCATAGATGACGAATAATGCCTGCTGGAAAACGAATTCACTGTTCCGTCCAACGTAACGTATACGACTGCGGTTTTCATCGTTGCTATATGGTAGTCGAACAAACACTGAAAAAAAAAATGCCGCGTAGACGTGCAGTAGTAGCACACTTTCCATCTATAGTTTACCAGCTGAGTTTCACTCGTATGGGTCACAAAGCCTGGGACGAAAACGGTTACAGAACAAACATATTGCCAACGATATCGGCACCAAGTCTGTGATTGAAAAACATGGAAGAAGAGAAAGAAAGACAAGAACATCGCTCAACAAATTCTGGTAAACGTATTTGAAACCGCCTGCTTCTTGGCCAATCCCCCGCAGTGAGTATGAGCCAGGATTTGGAGACAAGACAAGGCAACACAAGACGATTGAAGACAAGCCAACCGGCACGATACAAGATCGAAAGGTCAGGGTGGGTAGCAGGTTTCTTGGACTCTCGCTCTGTAGACAGAGGAGCTGCAAGGTAGCCGAACAAGTGCGTGTGGATTGAGAACTAGCGGAAACCGAACATTCTCGGCCAATGTGCAGAGTCTCAGAGGTCACGTGGTTGGGCCGGCACAGCGAGCGAAAAAACGAGGGGGATGGGCTTACGGGAGAGTCCACTTGCCAAGGCTGGCACCGGGACGTGATTCCGTCTCCCGCGCCCGTTAATTCTGCGCTGCCTGCCACCGTGGTTTGTTCCCTACCTCCGCGTTGAAAAGAACTCTCGAAGGAAACGCGCCTTCATAGAGAAGGAGGCGTGGACAAACAACAAAGGAGCAAGCCACCGAATTTTGATAGGTGCAAGGTTAAAAAAAAAAGCAACTACTGCCGGACCGTCGGAAATATTTTATGCTGCTCTGCTACAGCGAAAGAAATCAAGTTATTAGAGCAAACGTCACGCCAGTTTCGGCGAGTATTTTCTGCCCCGATAAAGTGCAAACACTGGTGATGCGTCGCTCAAAGTCATCGCTCGCATGGGGTTCGACATGTCTGGTATCCTAAACAGTGGCGCATAACCACTATAGGGGATTGGTGAAGAAGTAGGCGGTTTTCCGTATGCTTAGAAGTAAAGCAAAACGAGATTTGAATAGGGGGTTCGACTTGCAGGCGACCAGTGGACGCGACTGTTATCTTCATCGCGTCGCTTGTCGCCAGGGCGCGCAAGATCTCTTACATGGGGTTTGTGCTGAATTGTGCTTAACCGCTAGCTCAAGACAGCTTCGTGTCATTTAATTGCAACAGCGTTCGATCTGCCTATTTTCGTTTTTAATTTCAAAGCGAAATAAAAACGATACGCAACTTTTTTCTGTAGTATTAACTTATTTTATTATAGTATCTTTTTTCTCTATGAATGATTCCTTTCACTTCTATTTGATTATACTGCAAATTGTGTCCAACCATTTATTGCTTATTCTTTAACATCTCAGTGACAGTTAAGCACATCAATTACTACGCGCTATGGCATTGCCTTTTGGTACTCACCTTTTACGTTCGTATTTCTTTCTCCTCCTAGTTCTTGCGGGTATTATATTTCCTACTCGAGGTTGAATCTAATCTTCGCGCCCGCAGTGGGAACGTGCCGTAGTTCTGGGCCATCAGCATCATCATCACTTCCTCGAGACGCGTCAGCTTATGTGGAGCCAGCTCCTGCTAGTCCTCGAACGGTGCTTCTGTTTGGATCGGTGAGCGGTTATTCTGTGTCGCACGCCTCGAACAAATTATCACTGTACCGCGAATGAAAAATCAAAGCGCCAAGCTTGTAACTGCGTCACCGCCCAACAACGACCGAGACTGCAATTGTGAAGAGTGCCCGTGTCTCTTAAGCTTGGAATGAGCATGAAAGATCTGTGTGACAATTTTAGCGTTTGCGCAAGTTTTTGAAAAAAGCCCTGTTCAAAAATTCGTGGTGTATTTCCGCACATGCTTTGCCACGGTGCCTTTACGTTGGCGGCACAATGCAACAGTCATTGTATAGCGAATTTACTTACCTCTACGGCATCCTTTCCATTGAGTGCGTCGCTTTGAGACGCCGAACCAAATCAATCAATCAATCGATCAATCGATCGACCGATCGATTGAGCTAGTACGCGCGCGTGCTTTTATGTGCTTACATACTTAATTTCTTGCGTCCGCAAAAATAAAAGTTTCTCTGTTCGCCGGACTCCGTTGAAACCAGTGAGAATGTTGTTGAAAACTTGGATGCATGTGGAAGCTGGTGCGACTAATGGGCGAGGTATTTTGTGTGTATACGTGTTATACGAAGCATACGTGTTATACGAAGTACGAAGCACACGGTATATGACGTGGCTCCTGACACGATGTGCGATGCGTGTGTACGGAAGGAGATCGAGTCCTCGAACTACGGGAACCTGTGCTGTAAAGGTTGTCGGGTGCGGCTGTTGGTGCGACTGGCTGAACGAAGGATTACGCGCTCTGTAGTAACATGTGTAATACGGTGGTTCGGGATAAAAAGAATATGCTAGAGACTCATCGTCTGACAAACCGACAGAAAGGAGGGAGATTGCACTATTCTCCTTATTTGTCAACGACATGCTTGAAAACGAGTGAAGGATTGTTCAGACTTCTTGAACCACCTTCGTGGAGCGTAGTGGTTATAATATAGGGCGCACGTGCAGAACTAGGACTGGAATGTCTAGAACTAGGACATGCTACAGCACTCAAACGCTTTGATGCGTCATAGCGCGCTTTAAGCAGTAGTAAAGCAGGCGCTGTCGCGAAGTCACCCTGTGTAAGCCTTCGCTCGGGCCTGTGCTTCACTCGTTTGCCTTCTTTTGATCAATTGTTCTTTGTAATGGCAGATTATGCTGAGGCCCAATTTTGTTAGGCATTCAAAAGCAAGCGCTCGCACTGGGCGACTCTTAGCTGTGACTGAACCAAGGAGAGCTACCCTTATCATGAAGAGGTAAACAGTAGTCAGTTTAGATTGATAATTGATTCATTGAAAACTCTATCGCCGTTAATTTTTCCGTAAATGGTTCATAGCTAGAAAAAAAAACGAAGGCGAACCATATATCTTTTTTTTATTTCTCGCCAAAATTTCGTGACGTCAAATTGACGTCACGGCGCACCGACCGTTTTCTAAATGCACTAAGTTCAGTGTCCGGCTCTTTTGGAAAACATAATAGCCCGTCTTAATCATTTAAGAATTACTAACTAGGTCCGAGCAGAAGCGTCAAGATCCATGACGTAACTGCGCGCCGGTGCTGAAACCATCAAGGCAGCGTCACCACTATAAGGCCTTAAGTTTCTGCGCGTCTTACTAATTAAGTACCCGCAAAAGTGCGCTAAGCCGCTACTCCCATTTCTGCGTGAGAAAGGCATCGACTCTTCTATTTAAATGTACATCTGAGGCATAGGGCAAGCTGTGCGAAAAAAAAAAAGTCTCCTCTCACGATAAGACACTCTGTAATGTGTATACAGATGGGCAATTTGCTCAAACGGTTCAGCTCAACCTCTTTCTTATTTTAGGCTCCGTTTCGGGACTGCATGTCAACAGGAGTTTTCTTTTCCGTTCCAGCTTGCCAGCTCTGTCGCCGCCATGCAGTACCAACCTGGCTATTACAAGGCTCCAGCTGCCTACGGACAGGCTTACGACCCGGCAAAGCACGCGCAGACGCCGTACGGACGGGCTCCGTACGGACAGTCTGCGTACGGACAGGATCCGTACGGTCAAGATTCGTACGGCCAGGTCGACGACATGCAGGCGGGTCCCGCCAGTTACGCGTCAGCCTCCATCGGTATGTAATGTAATGAATCACCATTGATTGCTGGTATAGTTGACTCGTGGTTATTGCGGTGTCATATACCACGACGCGTAACAATGTGAAGTAAGACGCCATTGTCCGTCTTGGTCTTCACATCGTTTCACGGCCTAATACATCGAGACCATTAAAACGTTGTGGCGCATTGTAAGATCTCTTTGCTGATAGTTGAGCGGTGGCTTTGACATTGTGTTATTTAGAGCATCGCCGCGCCGTAGAAAGGCTACCTGGCGGAGTGCTGTAACCGCGCATTTCTTAAATTTCCTGCTTGCCGGCAGGTGACACCGCGGACAGGCAAGCCTGTCGCGGTATTCATCCTGAGGTTAATGAGGACGTGCTTGCCGAGGCCTTTGGCTTTAAGGATAGCAGCGTAAAGGTTAATGACTTTGCCGCCGAGAATTGTAAAAGTCTACCGCCAGAATAGTGTTCGCGCAAAGGCAGGGAACGTGAACCAATTACGGCAATAAATCTGTTCAATATAACAGCGCGAAAGTCACAAGGGACAGAGATGCAGACAACACGAGAGCGCTGCCTGAATCACGGTCCGTTGTCTGTTTCGCGTTATCGTTTCTAACTCGTCCAGCATTCTGATATGATTCCATAAATCTCTATCGGGATCGATGGTTTGTTAGCACGCACAATATTAAGCCAGCAGAAACGTAAACATAACGAGCTTAGAGGTATCTACCAACGAACCGTTTGGAAGGAAATGGTTTTAGTATCCATCATTATGTTAGCATATCAGATTTTATACAAACGTGATGGTATGGCGGTAGAACAGCGTCTTTCTTGTTTTGTGTACGCGGATGACATTGTTTTTATTACAGGAGAGGGAGATATATATTAAGTTTATAGCATCTATAAATCGGGAAAAGCGTCTTACATTTAGTGTAGAGAAACAGGCTCTCATTGCGTTTAAAGGTACGATTCATCAGCCGGTCACGTTACAGTGAAACACTAAATCAATTGTAGGTAAGTACTTATACCTAGAAGTATGTGAAAAAGCGACACATTGACAAAGATGGTTTAATCAGAGCTCAACGGTATAATGACGTGGCCATGGTAGAACGTATGAAGGTAGTAGCTGTGAATGCATGGAATGCATGCATGCATGCATGCCCAGGGCTAACGTTTGCTGACTCGGTGCTGCTCTTAAAATCAGAAAAATAGCCAGGAGTGGACGTTAACGAGAGAGCTGTCGGAAAAGTAGCTGGGAGCATGTGGAGAAACCGCAAGGGAAGCGGTGCAAGGTGACACAACCTGTACGTCCTAAATTCTTAAGGCTCAAAACAAAATCTACTTGAAAAGATCACTGAGGGATTGGTATGGCCGAAAATAGACAGGCGGCTAGGTTATTCGTATATTCGCAAATCGTATATATGTGGACTTCTAGTGCTGCAAAAAGGACCGGGAAACTAAAAATTAGCGAGTACTACGTCAGCGCTGTGAACAGTGGCGGATATTAAATGTAAAGTCCGGGACGCAGGGACCATATGCCGGATAGACGCACTGCATATGGAGCCAGCTATGAAAAGATAGCAAACCGCCAAGAATAAAATGAACAGCGAAAAACATTTATGATATTTGAAGGGGGAGTGCTGTAGGTTCAAAAACAGGTGTAGCGTGTCTCAGTACACGAAGTTGTTGTGCCCGGAGTTGTGGATGACTATGTCGTGCGTAGCGTTTGGCAATGGAGCAGAAACCGTTTAGTATATTCTGGTGCACTGTGACACAATCCATCGATCGCTAAATGCAGAACTGGTTACCCTGCTCGGGGCTTTCGATTTCGCGCACAATCGGGAAAATTGAGAAGTTTGGCGGCATCTGCCGCCACCGCATTTCCAAAGAGATGCTCACGTCATAATAATCATCATGATGGTCAGGATGTTGATGATAATCGCCGACAGTGACGGAGGAGCATCCGATAATCATAAAAATGATCTTCTTCATCACGATCATCTTCTGATGCCGCGGTGACGATCATGATGATCATTCTGATCATTATTACCATCATCGTCTGCTGCTGTTTCATGCAAGCGCAGCTCTCTATAATGCAAGGGAGCATCTTAACGTTGTTGTCCAGGAGTTTCGAAAGGCTCTTCAAAGGACGCGGTAGTTCTCTGAAAGCTTGCCTGGCGTACTCAGAACGATTGTTCTCAAGATAGCGTGCGATTCTACAAAACATGTCAAGTAGTCGTGAGGCATAAATATTTACACTAACTAAAGGAAGTATATCAAAGAGTCACCTAAGTACGGCGTTTATGCGCTTCCCGTGTAAGTGCGACAGAGCTGTAGCAATATGCATTTGGACCCATACAAAGAGGTACCAACTCGTAATACAACGCTTATTTTGTGCTATATAAGGACCATAATTCGACCTCTTCGTCACTGTGGAATCGTGAAATTACCGTGGCAGAATACTCAAACAAGATAACTACAAGGGCAGGTGTACACGGTGAACGCACGTCCTTATCCGTCCATTTGTCTCAGTTTATTATCTTTCATTTTTTTGCATTGATTCTTCAGGTCCAGTAGTAATCGAATACCAGCTGGCCCGCTCTAATCCCTTGATTGATCAGACGGGAATATTTGATCGAACTCTTCTGCAGTTCTGCAATTAAATGTTTCCTTCTCGAATTTACTGTACTCTACGCGATCCGCTTTCACGTGTGCTTGTATCGTGCAGATAAAGACTTGTGCGCCAGATAGCACTACAGAATGCAATGTTCTAAATACGTACGATGTTTGTTTTTTCTTTGTTCTTTTTTTTTTTTGTGGGAAAGGCATAAGCTACTCAAACTAGCTGCTTTTTTTATTCTTGCGCTTTCTTCTCGCAGAACCTGTGGACGACGAGCCGTCGTAAGTAACCCCATTTATCCTATAGTGGTTAACACATATGCGCCCAAACCGTCCGATCCGTCTGGGCAATGCGTCGGAAAGTTGGTTACTGGAGCAGCTGAAATGTGTTTGTACATATTGAAAACCGTTAGGTTGCAGGCTCTGAAGGATGCATGAAATAACTTCATCACCATTGTAATGAACTTGACTAAAGTGCTTGCCACCACGAATTCTACGGGGACTCTTGATAGGATGTCGAAGAGTAAAGGAAAATGCGCAGGCAACATGATCAGACAGGACTCAAGTATACTAACTTACTGAATGCCAGCCAGGAATGAGTTCACCGCTGTAGAGCAACACTGATGCGAATACCGTTTATTTATCCGTAACAACGCATTCAACCTTGAATATTGTCGTTTATCCATGTATCTGACAAGCTCCGCAATGAGTATTGCCCAATCCTTCACACAGAGAGAGATAAAAAGCTAGTTGTATAATTGCACACACACACACACACACACACACACACACACACACACACACACACACACACACACACACACACACACACACACACACACACACACACACACACACACACACACACACATATATATATATATATATATATATATATATATATATATCTGCCTGCAGAGAGGCCAGCTCTAAGCGCTCCCTTCAGGCTATGAACGGTTGTAATCTTTGCACTATCACAGCCCAGCACACGACCTCCAGAGTCGAGCAAATGTTTTTTTGTCACATAAGCAAGCAAGCACATCAAGTGCCATATGCACAAACTGTGAAATGCTGCCACGGCGGTGCCGGCAGGAACGGATGGATGGATACTATCAGCGTCTCCTCGGAAACGGGGCGATGGATTGCACTGGCAGGCTCTTGTGGTTATGTCACCTAAGGTCCTGCCTATATAAAAGAGCAACAGAGAGTAGAGAGAGAGAGAGAAACAAGTTTATTTAGTCGCCTGCGGAACGACACAATGACTAAAAGGCGCCGCGACGCTGGCCCTGACGTCTTCTCAGCGGGTGGTCTCTACTCAACTCCAGCGCGTGTTACTCCCGCGGTCGATCGCCCTGAGTGGCAACGTTCCGTCGGTTTCGCTCGGCCTTTGTCATTCAAGAGCCGCCGAGACCTGCTGGACGGCCAATATTTGGCTTTCGCGGTTGTAGCTTCAGCCGCGAGTCGGGCGGAATCGTTGTACTTGTTGAAGCTTCGTCGGGGTACTTGGTGCAATCCTATAGGATGCGCGTCAGGGATCGACCGTCCAGCGTGGTGTAGTGCCAAGGACCCCATGACGACGTTCAACGAACTTACACAGTCTCACCGCCTGGCTCGAAGGACTTTCCCACCCCAGCACCCGGGGCTGAGCCGAGCGCTGGCGGTGCTGTTCAGACAATTGCAAACCCACCCCAATTTTAATTAATCATCTGTACCCGAAAGTATATGTGAGTGATGTGCGCCGCGTGTGCCAGCGGGAGAGAACAAAGAAAAAAAAACTGAATTCCAAGCACCGAGCTTTCTTAACCACTACAGGAAACTCTGTTCTTGCACGCCTCCGTTGTGTGTGATCTCCCTACTTTCCTGCCACCAACTTCCAATCGTCTCCTACTAATCTTTATAGTGGATATGTTTACTTTCGCCCTGCTATCGCTGAACCCAAAGGCTTCCAGGAGGCCAGAGGTGCGTAAACCGGTCGCTGAGTAGATACATTCACATTCGAATAAAACGTGTTCCATCGTTTCCGTAGCTCTACCACAGCATGCGCATGCTACTTCTTCCTTGTTGTACGTCGCATTACAAGTAGCCTTCTAACGTATCCTCATCTCTCTTCGAAAAGTAAAGAGTTTCCCTTTACCATCTTAAATTGTTAAATTGTTCTTTTCCTGATTGCGTTTCTTCCTCTTAGGTAGTTAATCAGAGCAGGTATCCTTTCCATTGCCCCCGTCCGCGAGATTGCCCCAGCCTCTCTGGCTTTGCGTTCGCTCCCGCAGAATGCACAGAGGCGAGCGCCATCTGGTGGTGTTGCAAGAAACCAAGCGGCGTGTGCGAGCTAGAGCACAACAGCAGCAGCAGCATCCATAAATTCGGGAAAAACGGTTAAGAAAGATCACAACAACAACAATAACAACAAAAACGATACGTGCAAGGCTGCCTTCTAGATCACCGAGCGTGCGTGATGCGTTAGCTGTTATTTTATTTTTGGATTTGGAGAGACCATGATAGAGTTGCTGTCAGTTGAATACCGAAGTACTTCCTTGCAGACGTGTGAGCGACGACGCTGTGGTCAGGCTGTTGTTTCAGAGCACCATAGAACTTTAATAAATCACTCTATCAATTCGCCAGCTCAAGTGTGTACATGGTGAATATGCAGAACGCTCTAAATTATTGCAAGACCGCACATTTGTGCTGGAGAATGAAAAACGAATCGGCGTACATTGATAACTTGGCTATCGGTATTGTACTATAATGTTTCAGCGTGAGTCTGCTATCTTGTTCCAACAGTTTTTGAACATCGCTGATAAATTGAGCAATCGTCGCAATTTAAGATGGAATTGTCCCTATTTTATGGTTTCGGTCACAGTATTATAATCTGTGTCCCACTTTAGACAAAAGAAAAGGCGCTGGTCTTAAGGATGTTGTGTTTATCTACCGATACCCGTTTCTTTTTTTTTTTCGTTTTTTCGCGCTGTCGAGGCAGCGTATTCGTAAACCCTAAGAACTTGCAGTCGCGAGTTTTCCGCCTCCAAGTGCGGCGAGGAAAGAAAAAGTAATTTGTGCCTATTTTGCACTTTGCCCCCCATTGAAATGTGGGTGCCGTGGTCGGGATCGAACCCGCAACCTCGTGCTGTGCAACGCAACGCCGCCGCATGTAAGCTCTACCGTACGTGACCGTAGTTCATCGTGGGCACATCCTTGATCTGTTTAAAACGCAAGGAAGATGTCTCACGCGTCCAGCTGATGTATGTAGCATTCTTGTGCATCTAGCCGGAAAATTAATTCGCAAACGTTAACTGCGTGGCAAAAACTGGTTCCAACCGCAGCATGTACAATAATTTGCAGGCACCTGCGACATGAATTCTACTTGCTGCTCAGACAGCGAAACTAGAAACCTTCTTTTTTCCCGGCATGTGCGCGGTCAACACGTTTATAACTTGCTATATAGAGCACATTGAATTGCCGCTTATCGCCCGCACCACGCGCTGGAAGCTACTGCGAAACAATTCGGAATTGCAGGCGGGATTGTGTAAATCACGAAAGCTCTCTCGCTAAATTGACCTTCGAAAAACCTTTCGTGGTGTTTACACAAGGCACTCAAGAAATGCATTCAGCGACGATTCAGCGGTAAACACGAGAGAAATGCTTTACCAGAACGTCGAGCCTTTTTGAGGTCCCGGATCCACGATTTCGCTGCAGTTGAAGTTTCCGCAGCTTCTGACCAGGGGAAGTAAAGCCAAAGGTTGCCCCTCTTTCACCTCTTAAATAGCGCCTTGTCGGGTCATGTTTGCTTACAGATTAAGTGATTTAGCTTTGTTGTTGTACTTCTAGGCCAATTAGAAAATGAAACGTGGTTGTTCCAAAAGAAAACAGTGTCTTCTTCATGGTACTGATGACGCTATCGCGAATAAATTTGCCACGATGTTCATATTTCTTAAGTAAAACCAGTAATGCAGAGACGCACGTAGATATGTATCTGTTTGCTAAAGTAAGGCATGATTAACTCGTGGGAAAAGTTTGAAAGGCGCGTCTTCACCGTAAGTAAAGTATGCTCTTTTGTCGTGCCCTCTTAAGAAGGCGCTAAGGAGGGGCATCTGTGCTGTGGTGCGGCTTCACCTTCGGGTTCGGGGCATCATTTCTATTCCAGCAGTTTTTGAAGCGAAGAGCTTAGCTACGCTTGTCAAGAACGCGCTTCACACGCGCCGGCGTATGTCGGAATAGACTCCGCAAGCGGGTTCGGAGTCCGCGCAGGCGGCCGCAGCCGACTCCGTCGCCTGACCTTTCGCCGCTGCAGCGCGTGACGTCATGCGCGGCATTCCTTTTGTAAACTTCCTTGTTTGAAATGCTTTCACCTGATTGCAAAGCGTTGTTCAGGACCTCACTCGCCACACGTCCTGCCTCTTCAAAGAGCGAAGTGCAACTGACGGTAGTCCAGGGCCAACCATCATCGGTAGCACTACATACATACATACATACATACATACATACATACATACATACATACATACATACATACATACATACATACATACATACATACATACATACATACATACATACATACATACATACATACATACGTGATGGTTAGCTGATTAAGGCGTTAGGTCTTTCAGTTTTACTGTTCCTCTTATAGCTCGCCACGTTGGCTCAGTAGCTGGAAAACTGTACTCATGCGGGCTATGTCGGAAGTTCGATACCGTGCTACGGCGGCTGCATTTCGAAGGGAGTAAAGTTCAAGAAACACTTGTGCTGGATGCTCATAGCATGCCGACTGCTAACAGATGGCGCCACAGCCTGCAGAATCTGGCGGCACCCGTGAAAATGTGTATATATATACAGACTGAAAGAATATTCCAGAGCCCTCCAATATACGGCATCTCTCCGAACCCACTGTGTTATTTCCGAACGGTAAATTCAACAGTGAACGCCTCGGCCTGACTGGCACTGCGGCAACCACGTGACCATGTTTTTGTGGCAGAATGCGCCACTTGTTCCGCAGCGTTCCGCTGTGTAGGATCTGGTCGGCAGCTTAGTTTCCTCCTCAGATGTCACCTTCTTGCGTGTGCGACCACGTGACCCGCCTTGCTATATTTTTTTCATTTTTTTTTTGCGCAGAGAAGGCAGCGTGTGGCTGACCGTAATGGGGCTCTGCATCACCATGTTGCTTCTGATCGGCATTTCAGTCACCGCACTGGCATTCCTGGGGACCCACGGTGAGCCCCTTTTCTCTCTTTCACGAGTTTCTTGCGGAGTTTCTACGTGCGTTGACTTAAATTGAGGCTACTAACACAAGAAATCTGTCGTCCTATGTCCCGCTCTCTCTCTCTCTCTCTCGCTGCGGTGACGTCTTGAGCGGAAGCTCTGTGACAACTACGAGTTCTCCATTCAAACGCACGTGACACGCAGGAATACTCTGATTTGAGAACTGCTCAAATAAGTTGAATAAAATGTGTTTCATTTAGAAGGGAGAGATAAATTATGCGAAGACGCCAAGCAATGCTGAGCACGGCATGTCAAGTAGACAGACATGCATGAGAACAAGCAAACGCCGAATCCGGCCAACTCTGATACACGTTGTGCGATACATTGTCGGACAATCACTAACAGGTCGTCGCACTCCGTGCAAGCTTGACTTTTCTGCAACGTATTGCATGTTTGCTGCCCTTTCGAATCTTCATGAACACCAGTTTGAGTTCGACAAGGTACACTATGTATGACCGTAGTGGGTGCTCTCAAACGCAACCATTCCTGCGCGGACGAGAAACAAGCAGGCGAGCTGAGCCTCCCTGAACGCCGCTCGCGAGGCTAAAGTTTAGCGCCGACTGCGTCATGCGTGGCGCGACAAAGGCGCCATCTGCGCCCACGACACACCAATCTCAGAGTAACGGTTTCCTCCCTCTACACAACGATATCAAAGTTTGGTACGTACGCAGTCCGGTCGCAAAGTTAATGCTGTAACATGCTTTCCTTACATCGGTTTCAGCGAGCGACCCCCCTTGACCGTTCTTTGAGGAACGTTTAATTCACGTCAACATAACCACGTCTTGCGCTCGCAGAACACGCTCTCTTCGAACTGGAAGTGTTCGACTTCCCGGAGCTCGACGGCGGTTCTTCTGACAGCTCTCCGCCTGATCCAGTGCCTATTCCAATGGCGCCGACCACACCGAGGATGTCGGCGTCTGTTGTCACTAAGACGGCCCCCGCAGTGCCAACAATGGGCTCCACAGCGCCCCCTGCCGAGCCCCCCACGGCACCCACGATACGATCTACAGCGTCCGAAGAGGCTCCTGATACCACCACGAAGACCTCCCCTGATAGGACCACGGAGCCCCCTGTTACGACCACACCGCCCTCTGGCACGCCGTCAATAAACGACGAAGGCAAGTTTAACTCGCCGCGGCATTAAAGCGGCTATGGCGTTGCGCCGCCGAGCTTCACGTCGCGGGTGGCAGAAAGTGCAGAAACGCTCGTGTTCTTAGGTTTAGGCGCACGTTATAAACCTGATCTGCATGCTGCTAATAGGATTTATATCGGCACACAGATTAAGCAAAAGACATGCTGACAGGCAGGTGAGTAGATAGACAGACACAAAGGTAGACAAAGACACATATATAACAATGCAGGCAGAAAGGTAAATAGGCTGTCTAAAGTTATGTTTAGATGATGCGAGTTGTGGTTGTTGCCAACATTACGTGCGGGGTCTGAACATATGAAATTTGTTCAAGGCACACTGTTCAACGCATTACGTTGTCCTTCCAGATGCATAACGGTAAGCAGGTAAATTGTGAGCATTTATGTTTTTTGTTTTGGCACCAAAAGCAATGATTAACATTACGATTTGCTTCGTGTTGTTGTTAAAACTTTTATAAAAGTAACCATAAATTTTTTCCGCCCCTAGGACGTGGATCCATTGGGGTGGGGGGCCCGACAACGAAGAAGGTCAGTTCAGATATTATCGGCCATCTTTGAGTCCTGCGGAAACCGAAGTAATGACTGGAGTATGAGGCACCGTCCCCCGCTGGGGACCAGTGGGAAGACGCGAATCGCCGAAATATATAGTCCTCAGAGTAGGAGGGAGGGTGAATATCGCTCCTCTAAAGTGCTCGGCGAAAGCCGAGCAGTGCCAGAGTATATGTCGCTGATACAGTAGCTGGTTCCTTAGACAGTAGTGGCGAGTCGCTGATTGCAAGGCTTGGAGGTACATCCTGGCACGGCGGACTGGTGTTTTTGCTGTCTCCGTGACGATGCGAAGCATGCGTGTGGCTTCAGCGCGAGTAAACTTCCATGGCAGAGGCGTAGGATTTTCTGATAGGATGTTCTGGAGCACAGTCCTTCGAGCCTCCTTCGCCTCTACCAGGAATGTGTCCGGGTAGATGGGGTATGGGTCGTCCGGCACTATAGAGCCTATTATTCGGTTGCCATTGACCCCAGAGTGAACTGGTATCAATGTGAGGCGGACAGTGTGGCCAGCCTCGTCGGCTATTCACATCGCCAGGTGTGTCGAGTCAACAGCATCACTGCGCGAGTCCAACCGGGCGCAGGCCCTTATGGAGGCCAGCGAGTCTGTGTAAACAGTGTGATGAGTGAAGGCTGCAAAAGGAGGCTTGAGGACGTCGTCGCATGCAGCGGATATCACAGTCAGTTCCGCCGTTAATGAGTCTTTGCAGGCCGGGCGGCGGGAGCAGCAGGCTGCGGCGGTACGCGGGCAATATTGCGGTACTTCTGAAGCTTCGTCACCAAGGGCGGCGTTCTGTGTAGACAGCACGGTGAAGGGGAGAAGGGTCGCGAACTTCGGCTTCATGCCGCCTCGCTAAAGACAACTGTCTCTGTTGTGTGATTGGCATCC